>NW_019725472.1:14403-228253 GCF_002891405.2 Cryptotermes secundus | reverse complement strand
TAGTGGGGTGGGACTAAGTCCCTTGTACTGCGGCCACTTCTGGCCTATTGTACCAGCCCCAGATGATAGGTGAGGGTGATTGTGGAGCAATTGGTGGAATGAAGATTGGCAGGGGAAACCGAAGTACTCGGAGAAAACCTGCCCCAGCGCCACTTTGTCCACCACAAATCCCACTTGACCAGACCCCGGGATCGAACCCGGGCCGCCGCGGTGGGAAGCCAGCGGCTAACCGCTTGAGCTATGGCGCGGCCCCTTCAGTGTATGTTGCTGCACCGCTCTTGTAGCAAGAGGCTTCACTATAGTGATTTCAAAATATGTTTCCTCAGAAACTCCTGTTTCCCGAATTTAACTAATCTTATTGTTGGTGCTGGCTGAAAGATTGTAGCATCAGTCTTCTTCCTTTCAAGAATTACGTCCAGTTGTCTGTTTCTATATCAGGGTTAATTTGAAGACTCTGAATCTTACAGGCCGTTGGTTCGATTCTTGCACCGTGAATTAATCCGTCACAAGTGTGCTCCTTACGCAGAACATACAGTATATCCATGCGTCGACTTGGATTGGAACCGAAGACTCCAGTTTCCAAGGGGGCGAAGACACTTCACACCTTACACTGCACAGCCAGTGTGATCGGCCAACAGCGACATCATTTAAAATTTAAGATATTTCTTAGTCCTCTAAATTCCTCCTTTCATAGCATAATTTATGGTTTAATTGCTTTGCCTTCCCTCACCTTACTCCGATATTTCCAGTGCTTCATTTTCACATTAATTCTGTCCATTTTTTTTATCCGCTCCTTGCATGACGAGCGCGCACTGAAAGCATATCAGGGAGACCGCATCTCCTCCCGTTGCTTTGCGTGCTGGAACTCGAAACCCACTACACGGATTTAGATTAAATCTGATATTACTAGAGATCCTTTCATATACAGATTGACATCAGATCCGTAATAGTCACACGCGCAGAGAACTCGAGTGGAAACTGTGGTACTTCTGTAAGGGTTTTTGCGTTTTCACTTTTTTTAATTTTGTTCATGTCTCTGTTCTGTAGATGTGGGTTCTGGAGTGGGAATTATATAAAATGAAGCAACATATTCAAGAGTATAAACTCTCAAGTACTGTGTAAAAAAGACAAATTTGTCCCTGTGTTTAACTAATTAAGCACTTATGCCATGAAGACGTATGGGGGAGTGCATGTATAGACCCACGTTTTCTTGGCCTCAGCATTAGTTGGAGGTGAGTGGTCAGCTTCACGAGCCGGCCGTTTAACCCCCGGGGAAAGAACCCCCCGGTATCCATTGGATAGGAAGCTGGGAGGGCCCCAGAGCCAGTTTGGACGTGGGAAAGAGAAAAATTGGACCTTACCGGACTCGAACTGCGACCCTTTGTCCATCCAGCCCGTATCCAGTCGCTGTACCAACTGCGGTATCCCGGCTACTAAAGCACTGTGTACATTCTTCTATAAGATCATGAAATTAATTACTGTTTCCAGCATTGAACGCATTGATTTATGTTCAATCGGGCAAAAGCTAGCTCTGCTGCTCCGTCAACTGCGTCAGATCTCTGGCAACAACACGGGAGAAACAGAGATAAACGGTTAGAGCAGATTATAACTGTGCTACAGTGCGGGTAGAGACAGTAGCCAGGGGCTGATTGAATGAGGTCACAGTGGCACTGTTTCTGACATTGTAACACGTCCACCCTTTCCTCCCGTTACGGACGGATATTGGATTATTCTGCGCATTCCCGAGTTAGGGTCAGATAAACTAAAGGGACTGCATAATGATGCGGATTTGCGGAGGAAATAGCCACGAGCCACTCAAAAAAAAGAGGGGCAAATTTGAAGCTAGTGATATAAACCACGAAGAATTAACTCCAGTAACGGTTCACCGATCCAAAGAATTTTAAATGTACGATACTGTAAACTTTATAGCCGTTGTTAGGGAACAGCTAGGAAAACATGCTTCCGCGGAGAAAGAATCTTAACTGAGGATGGAATTTAACATAACATAATCGCACTTCCTGTAGCTACAATATCAACATGACAGGATAAGTGAGACATAGCGTTACGAGCAGTGCTTAGAACACACTTTCATTAGAATCCTATGGTTGACTATGCTACGAGCCGGAAGGTCGCGGGTTCGATTCTCAATGAGGTAATTGGATTTTTCAATTGACTTCCAGCCGGACTATGGGCCTGGGGTCTACCAAGCCTCTCACAGAAACGAATGTAAGGAACCCAATTATAATAGCAACATTTGTAAGGAGTAATCATATTGCAATCTTTAGATTTCCCTGAAGAAGGAGACATTATATTCTGCGAAATGTCGGTAACCAGCTGCCAGACTACTCCGAGTCAAAACCCGCATGACCACGATAAGACTCTTCGCTTAAGTGAAAAACTCGAATCACTGATTGCGAGCCCCCATGTTCATGTGTTCACTGCACTACAAAATAACAGCAGAGAGGGGGGGGGAGATTCTTCGCGTTCTCCATTAATTTAATGGGAAAATTTATATGATGGAATGGAAACCCAGTTTGCTATTACTTAACTACTCCTTGGGTCTACCAGCCTCTAAGAACGTTGGTCCCCTTACGACAGATGCCTCTTTCTTTGTCATCTGCTTTCTGCCTTCATCTCTTCCTCTTCCAGCCATCTCAATATTCCTCCTACCTTCAGGCTCATTTTTGAAACATTTCTTACCACCCACTCTTCACTGATCATTCTCATTACATGACGCAACATCTCCAGCATTAACAGTAACAAATGTTTGTATCCGTCACAGCACAACAACCCTCAATGGTCTTATTGGTGTCACTGAGCTCAGTGGTGCAACTGGCCACACGTTAAACAGTTTCCTCTCCCACGTATCTATCCTTCATATTAATGGGCCAAGTTTAACATCCGTACATCACATGTAATTATAGCAATGTTTTGTATTATTATGAAATCTTCCTGGGGGGTAAAGGGCGACCGGCGTGTAAGCCTGACAACCTTACCGCCATCTGTGAGCGGACTGTCTAGACAAAATGTGGGAGTCTCGACGTCTCACAACTCTGTGGGCCTCCACGGCCTGTTACAGGGATAGTTTTGCCTCTTAACTGTTTTATATGCCTAAAAATGTGGTGTAGGCCATGATAACGTTTCCTAAGTGTCGCATTCCTTACTCCTCAACGCCGTGCTGCCCGGCATCTTCTTCACCAGCGAAGTACAGCGAGTAGCATCAGTGTCACAATTCAGGCGCGCCTTGTACTCACACTACACAAGCCGAGGCCCGGGAGAAAATGCTTCTTTTACCGCGCTGCTCTCTGCTGATGGGGCCAACAAATGCGATCGGAAGAATACGTACATTTCCTGAAACTAAATTACCTTTCCGTAACACAGTGCATACCGCGGGCAGTGAACACTCCGCTACAGCAGTGAAAATACACCCTCAGTTTATAATCGTACACTTCATTTCTGAAGTGCAATTCTATGCCAGTTTCATGAGAAACTACGTTAAAAAGCAAACAGAAGGAATGTCTCGTGCAAGATTTGAGGTTTTCACGCCGGTGACTGTGACGAATACAGTCTTTTGGGATGTGTTGCCGTGTAGATCTTGTGTGAACCGACGTTTCGGAGGAACGTATCACCTCCATCTTCAGGACAGAGTAATCCGCGAGCGATGAACCAGCGTGAGCAGGTGGAAACTACGGGACAACACAGTGAGGACAGTGTGTCCTGGCCGAGATACGTACCGGGCACCTTCTGAATACGGGTCAGAAATTTTGTCTTCGGGGCAAATTTGCCGGTGACAGGCTGATTCTTCGTAAAAGCGGAATGTCTCCATTTTCAACGTGAAAGGACTATACAACTCCTTTGCGTATCAGAATGCCGAATTGGCCACTGTCTCGTGGCCCAGGACTAAGAGTATCCGTACCAGAATCACAAGATAGCGATGTACATGTAAAGCAGCACTGCACACGCCTGCATGGACACCAACTTTTGTAAGTTTGTACTGGTAAAATTGATTGCTCTCTTCAAAAGTTTATAAATATATATATATACTGGCCATAATGCCTATCAACTTAAAGTAAACGCAGACTGCGTAATTTTGCAGAAGAATTTGGCCCGAGGGTTTCCAGTTTCAGTTAAAATTCGACACAAATTTCTGATCTTCCAGTCACAGGCAGCCGATAGGGGCACGCGAGCCATTTTGCGACGATAATCTGACACAAGTTATGAGGAGTAGCTGATGTTACGCTGCACTTCGGATCCGCGTGGAAACATTCCGTATGCCTCCGCATTTTCCTTCAGACTTTCCTTCCTCTGCGCATTTTTCCTTCCAGGGATACATTACTAATGGCAAAAACTGTATTAAATAGAATAATAATAATAAATAGAACAGTGTAAGCAATAACAATATTAATTCAAATGTATCACTACACATTTAGACTATGTCGATACTATTGTGGGGGCACGCGGTAGCGTAGTTTGTTGAGGCACTGTGCTACAAGCCGGAAGGTCGCGGGTTCCAGTACCGATGAGGTGGATTTTTCAATTTACCTAATCCTCCCAGCCGTACTATGGCCCTGGGGCCGACTCAGCCTCTAACAGAAATGAGTACCAGGAATCTTTTTGGGGGGTAAAGGGCGGCCGGCGCGTAAGGCTGACAACCTTGCCACCATCTGTGAGCCGATTGTCTGGAAAATGTGGGAACCTCAACACCTCACAACCTTATGAGACTATTTCAGAATTTGGAGAGGATCTCTTCGTCAGTACGCGAGTCCTGACGGAAAGAAATCTCAAGAAGAGACGGAAATACCGCAATGGCTGCCCAGACAGATGAAACGTTATGAAGTGGATACGAACAAACGTTACTTCCATTGCAGTGTCACATAGAATCCATTTTCAAAGTTGGTTTTCTCTCCTCTGAAAATTATATTGTTGACAGATTAGTTTAACCGAGAGGTCCGTAGAATATAGCTGTCTAGTGGGAAACCTGTGCAGCAACACCCTGTATTAACGGCGGCAGTACAGATATAGCACTTGTTTGCTGATGGACATCACACGCTATGTTACATCACAACTGAGGCGAACAGCTTGTCTGATTATTACGTATAGAATAACCCACAGAGCCTGCTGAGCTCAGCGCTGTTTTCAACGGTTTGCAAGCCACTCCCGAGGTCTTCCGACTTCCACCGATTGTTGGTTTAAAACTTATTCTTACCGGGCCGTCCACTTCTCTCCAACGCATGTGAATGTTTCCTGTGTTTATAGAAGTACTGGTACGCGCAAGACAGTTTCGGGATTGAGAGCGGCCATTTTGAGGCTCTTCGTGGTTTTCGTCGGTTCCTACCAGCAAATTCGGCCTCGATCCTTCCCAAACTTCAATCCTCAAATCCGCCTGCAGTTCAACAATATAAGAGCTTGAGCTATTGAAAATGTCATTAAATAACATATAACTCGTATATAAATATATATTAGTACTTACCTTCATTTTCTTCGCTATGTGGCAGATCTGCTGACATTCTATGCCTGTACTGCGATAGAGTGAAGAGGGTGGGGTAGGACTTGACAGGCTGTACGAGTGCTCCTCCCCTGTAGTAGCAGAGTCGTCATCAAACGGACCTGAAAATAAATTATACGTTCGCTTTCGTAAACATTTAAACTTATGCACCATTCTTTAAATTGCACAGTCAGTATTGTGTCACAACTATGTTTTCGGTTCCAATATACGGCAGTAATAAATCGAAGGCGATCCACATGTTGCACAATCTACAGAAGTAGAAATGTGACCATATTCACGTGAAAATAAACCACTACATTAACCCAAAGAATAACCAGTCCTGATTCCAAAGGCTTTAACATTTGGAACGCTATTTGAAACTTCGTGTTTGGCCTTCCTAACGCCTCTATCTAACAAATCGTGTGTCACCCAGGGAGTTACAAAGCAACTTCAGGATTTTATTGCGTTGGAAGAAATTTAATATCGCATAATCTACGAAGCGTTTTATCACAACTGCTATAACCTTTACCCGGGCGGCTTCTCAAGAACCCCTCATCACCACGGAGTTAAGTTACGATTGTTAATCACGTAGAAGGAAAGATGGTTGAATTAATAAACCGGTCAATATATACGTAATATTGTGTTAGATTATCAAGAAGAAATCTGCTCCATATTTTGTGATGAGGTGTATTTCCTCTGCAAAGGAAACTTACCCCTATGTGGCCGTGGGATACACAAAAGGTGCAAATCAACACTTTAAATGGAGAGGCATATAGGTAATATTCCCTCTGGACACAGGACTACTAGTGGTAGGCCAAAATGCACATATAATTAGCTGCAATGTTGTTTGCTTCCGGGAATTGTAACAACACTATTCAATAATTCAATTTCCCGACAGGAATGGTGTTTGCTCTAAGTCACATCATAATGGTCGCGGTTCATCACAGAACTTGTAGGGTGTCGAGTGGACCAATGACATTATAATCAATAAAGCCGGTTTAATGGTCATGTAAGCGGAGACAGACAGCGATTTAGCGCGTGAGTAAGCGTGCAAAACAGCTGTCACAAGTGCCACCCATATCCGGCCCTTATAAAGGCTTAGTGCCACCCCACTAGCAATAAAAAAATACATAATGGCTAATTACAGTCTGTAACTCATCATCGGAAATTACGACGATAAAAGTAGTCAAACACGGCGTTTTAATGTCACGCATTTGAGACAATTTGATCTGGTGTAAATATTTCTTGAAATGGCTATTATAAGTGTGTAATATCAAAATTGACATTTGAATTCTTTTATTTTTCAACATATCCGTTTATTGACCTTGTGGTAAATCTTTAACTTACACACACTTTAAGTAACGAGCTCTGGGGTCCACCCAACCTCCTATCGAATGTGTACCGGGGGATCTCGCCCCCGGGGGTAAAGCGGCAGGGGCATGAAGCTGACCACTCTCTTCCAGCTAGTGTTGAGTTCAAGAAGATGTGGATATATACATCCACTTCCCCATACGCCTTCATGGTGCAGTGCTTAGTTTAGCGCAGGGACAACCTTAGCTTAAAATATACTGACGGCATTCGCAATGACAAACCCTGCTACACAATTCCGCACCGATTTCACGTTTTGCTTTTCACTTCGATCATGGAAATTTGTTAATTTCGGCTTGAGAGCTCTACAAGGAGTCTGAGAAATTCTTTCACGGTTGTCACGTTTCTTTAGCAGATGTAAGTCCAGAAACTACAGGGGGGTGTCACTTTATAAGATGAAGTCTTACGCGCCTACCGAAATAGTTGCTTCTCTGTGGGAATATTAAACCTGTGGACTCACCAACACAGCGAGTACAAGGATACGTAAAGAAGCGCTCGAGTAAAAACCCAGTGGAAGGCCGCGCCACAGCTCAAGCGGTTAGTCGCTGGCTTCCCACCGCGGCGGCCAGGGTACGATCCCGGGTCTGGTCAAGTGGGATTTGTGGTGGACAAAGTGGCGCTGGGGCAGGTTTTCTCCGAGTACTTCGGTTTCCCCTGCCAATCTTCATTCCACCAATTGCTCCACAATCACCCTGACCTATCATCTGGGGCTGGTACAATAGGCCAGAAGTGGCCGCAGTACAAGGGACTTAGTCCCACCCCACTAGCAATAAAAAAACAACCCAGTGGAGGAATAAAGATTGTCTTCTGGACTATGTTACAGAGTTGTTTGTGTACGTATGTAAAAGCATTTCGTAAGAAACAGCTGCCTCCATCTTCATGGCAGAGAAGTCATCTACACATAAAGACGGAGTCTTGTCCAGTCAGCGCCGTAGTGAGAATTTCAAATCTCGCTTGCAATAGAACGATCAATTAGGAAAACCAAAAATCAAAAACGCTTCATGCAGTTGACTTTTGTGTTCACGTCGTGTGGTCTCGGGGTCTGCAAGCTTTGTCTCGATGTCGGTAGCCACACGGTGTCCTAAAAAGAAGGCAAGGATCTACATCCTTACGTTCGTAGAAACCTCAGAACTCATGCAGAACGAGTATAGGGAAGATCTGAGCAAATTTTGAAACGGCGATGAATTGAAACCTAATTCGTGATTATTCATGATGGTGTTGCTGTTGGTGGGGGGGGCGGTGGCGGCGGTTATTATAACGATGAAAACGGTAGCTATTAAGTATGTCCCTTTTAGAACCCGAAACTTATCTACTTGCATATTATGAAGAACACACTTATTTTCATTAGCCTAACGACTGACTACAGATTCTGATTAAAGGACACGGATTTTCTTTTAATTAGAATTCTGTGGCAAAGGACTGGTCAGAGCTCTGAAACAGCCACGACAGTTACGTATCACATCTTCGAAACCCGCTGTTCTTCACCAGTTCCCATTCGCGACTGCAAAGCCTGAAAACTGCGTACATCAAGACACTGAACTGTCCGAGTTGCTAAAACAGGGGAAGGAAACAAGCAAGTAAGCAAACAAAAAAAGACAAGAGCATAAGGAGAGTAAAATAACTGGCAGGAAAGACAGCTAGAGAGGAAGATAAAAGAAATAGAAAAGACAGACATATACGTATAAAAGAAAACGAGATAAAAGGAAGAAAAGAATTGTGGAAAAAAGAATAGAAAAAAAAGAGAATGGGGGAGAAAGAATGGGGAGAAAAGCAAAACAATGTAAATCACAAAGTCAGTAAGAGAAGGGAGTAAAATAAAAGAGCGAGGAAGGAAGGAAGGAAAGGGACCGCTTTCCCCCCCCCGGAGCTACACTGAGAACAAAACTTGCCAATATTAATTATAATTTGTGTGTCAGTCATTCTGCAGGTTCAAAGTCCTTTGCATTTGCGATAGCGATCAACACAGAATGACAGAAGATCCTGGAAAGATGCTGAGGAAAAAAAGTACCAGAAATCTGAAATTATGGGCTGTCGTCCAGGAGGTACAACATCGAATTTTTTATAGTTCTCCCAATTTTCCATTTTTCATAACTCCTTTCTATCTCTGAGACCGCAGTACGTAACAAATACAACTAATATCCCATCTCAATATAAAACAAGAAAAGTGTGTGACTATCTTGTATCAAATCCGGGTGCATCTAGTAACAAACAAAACAAACTCTGTGGTTTTAGTCCGCAACCTAACTATACCGACCAACCTACCGAAATTAAAGGCCGTGGGAATTCGCTGCGCTGATCACGCGGCACCCTCTATCCGCTAAAGTTGGCACTAACTTCGCCGACAAGCGGCGGTCGCTCGGTCGGCATCTAGTAACAACAGGACTAAATTTAAGATCCCTCTGTAATACTCCCGCGAGTATTTCATGAAGCACACAGGAAGAGTTCACTGACGTCTGTTGCTAGGTTCTTGTATGTCGGGTTCTGCTACATCGAATTATCCGCTCCCTACTGCACCCGGATACGTCCTTACAACTGGGTAACAATTGGAGACGCCCATCAGCTGTATTCTGTCGTAAAGTGTTGCCCTGTTTCTGTTTACGCTACAGCAATGATATAATGGCTTAGCCGTCAGCCAAACGATACTGTTACAGCTCTCAGACTATTAATCACTTTATTTCCGTTCGCGCACTTCACAAAGTTCGTAACTGTGACGTACCGACCGGTAGCCTATCCAGCCACACGACTTCGTCTTGAGCAATAAGGAAAGGTAAAGTTGTTCCTGGCCGGTCACGGCAGTCGAGCGGTCTAAGGCATGTACTGTCTTCGCTCGCTTGAAAACCGGTATCGTGGGTTCGGATCTGTTTCCNCGAGCTGATCACCCGCCCAAGGAGTCCTACCGAATGTGTAAGATCTAGAAAAACCGAAGTGAACGGAGAAGTTCATGGGGGTAGGCCTAGGCCCACTGGGGCTGTAGTGCCAAGGAAGAAAAAAGAAAAAAAATATCGTTCCTGTGCTAACTAATTAAGAACTACTGCATAAAGACGAATGGGTGAGTGGATATATAGAACCATAGTCTCCATGTCTACCCCACCTACTTCGGCATTAAAATTTCCTAACAAAGTTTTGATACGATATTTAGTGATTCTATGGAATGCATGTTCTAGTTCTTGTAGACCTCGTCCACATCATGAATTGCACTATAATGATAATCGTAATATGCCTTACTGACGTTACGTAACTTCACCACTCGGCACAGAGTAATAAAATAAGCAAACAGAAAAAAAAGCACAAGCACTGGCACATCGATTACTGTGATTTATCATGATTCAGTCCTCACGACATGAAACGCAGTCCAAAATAGTGCACAAAAGAATCTCCTTTCGCCAACACCAGGCAGTGCTTCTTACACAAATCGAAACAGGAAACTCAAGTAAAATACATTTTCGGTGACGACCCAAAGTACGGAAGATGAGGACAGACATTTGGTCAACAAGAGAGCAGCCACGTACTCGTATCTGTGGAACTGCTATGAAGGGAGACACTGAATATTATGTTACCTATTAAACAGAGGAACTTGTGACAGTTTTGTACTTGAAGAAATCAAATCTTACATAGTTTTATACTTAATTTTCGGTGTTTTATTTTTAAGATTTCTTATTGAAATGTTGAGATGTTTATCATAAGGGTGAAAACTGGAGCTCAGCAATTGCGCTGAAAAATTTTGCAGCGCTCAACAAATTTTCACATTACTCTGCATCCTTCTAATGCATGTTTAAAAAACTCACAGTAAATCATTACAAAATTCAATACATTTTCTGGAACGTAAATTTTCAGAACGTGCATTATGTCACATACAGTCCGTAGGGGAGAGTTGTTGGAAACAGAGGGAGCGGTATAGAAGGGCTGAGAACTACTGCAACCAAATTTAATGTAGAAATATTTCATCTTCTTAGGACGTTGCTACAGTAAAATCTGTCCTTCAATCATCAAGGCGTATGTGGGAGTGGAGGTATATATCCACATTTTCTTGACCTCGGCAATAGCTGGAGCTAAGTGGTCAGCTTCACGCCTCGGCCGCTTTACTCGGGGGAGAGTTCCTGAAACCCATTGGATACGAGGTTGTGTGGACCCCAGAACCGTTCTAGAAGACGTGGAGAAGAGAAAATTCTTTACCCTACCAGGACTCGAACTACGAACTCTCAGTCGTCCAGCCCGTAGCTAGTCCCTATACCGACTGAGCTATCCCGGCTACAATTCTTGCTAATATTTAATAATTAGCTACCGGAGCTTCCGAAACTTTCATTTGAAGGGGCGAAAACAAGAGGATTTCGGATACAAAACTTCGTGACCCTACAGCAAAATATTTAAATAAAACAGCACAGTTCTGATGGGGAACTATGCTCTCCTCGTGGGTTTCTCAATTCCCTCAATTCCTACAAATTTGAAGCAAATATATAGCAGGACTATACCATGGCAAAAGTCCGAAATTAGCTGCGGGTTATTTCGAAAGCTGATAGTGGTAGAAGACGCATATAAACCCCATGCACTGGAAGATATTCCAGCAGGACGAACCCCAATGCCGCGGCCTTGACATGATAGTGCACGGGACTGAAGCAATCGAGTAAATTAACCCTGCACTTTGTTCCGGGGCACCCCAATTCCGGTCACGTCCGCAGACTTTGTTTTCAAACAACTTCTCATTTAACTTGCAAAAGACTTAGGGGTTTAGGCAGGATCAAAGCTATTCTCAAAGGAACATTTTATCGGAAAGAGAACATTGCCCGAAGTTACACATTTCATTGTAACGTGTGTGAAATTATAGATTCTCTCAAAATTGTCTTCTACACAAGAGAAAATATTTTTCAAAACTTTACTCCCCGCTCACTCACTCTGCCTTCATTATAACACAGAAAGAATACAAAAAGTGGGTGGTTACTTTGCCCGTTACACCTCACGTTCTGGCGTCAGTGAAGGCCTGTCGAACTGGCGGCCAGCATACAACACACTGCAACATGTAAGTAATTCAATGATCACGAAAATATGGCAAAGTTATCCATCCTTGGGTTTACCTAAGCACCGCGCCATGAAAACTCGGTCTATTACGAAATTGAGACGAGTGATTAGCTTCAGAGCAGGAGGACAGTTGATCCCCACAATTAGTCTGGATTGTGAATCAACAGCATCCCTTAAACAAAAGGAACATTCAGCATGTGCGATAAGCATGCCTGCTGCTGGACACATCACCGCAGAGCCGCTGTCCTCTACAATAACAGAAATATCCCGCCTACTGCAAACTTGGATGATGACCATTCGAAACACACACACAAGCCATACAGTTAGGTTTACGCCATTCTGACCAGTCATAATTGGTGATCTGTAGCTTACTCCTCCCAAATCTCTTCGTGGCCGTTTCTTACATTCATATACACACAATTATTCTATATACTCAGCTTATTAGAGTGGACAGTTGAGACGGGCTACGATCTGAAACACCGAATTTTGGAAAACTTTTCCCCGGACCATTACTTCAAAATATTTCAGAGGCCCCACCTCCAATCTCAGATGTACCAGGCGTTCTTTCCCCGTCGTAGAGGAAGGTGGGAGAGCGAACAGAATATTCAGATCCGTCTGATGTCCATGTTAAGGTGCATATAGCGTTTTTTTATTGCTAGTGGGGTGGGACTAAGTCCCTTGTACTGCGGCCACTTCTGGCCTATTGTACCAGCCCCAGATGATAGGTGAGGGTGATTGTGGAGCAATTGGTGGAATGAAGATTGGCAGGGGAAACCGAAGTACTCGGGAGAAAACCTGCCCCAGCGCCACTTTGTCCACCACAAATCCCACTTGACCAGAGCCGGGATCGAACCCGAGCCGCCGCGATGGGAAGCCAGCGACTAACCGCTTGAGCTATAGCGCGGCCCTGCATATAGCATTACTTCCAAATTTCCTTCGCCTCGATGGCCTGAAGATGGCATAGAAACTTCAAAATGTACAGTTTTACTCTGATACAAATAAGAAGTTTCTTGCAACCCGTTCTCTTTACTTGTTCTTGCATAGGAAATATAATGCTATCAACATTCAGTTGCATGCATGGGACCTCACTCCTCTGCATGTGCAACGGGTGGAAGACCTACTCCCCCTTCACTCAATTGACGTAGGTTCAGTGAAGCTAGTCACACGGAAATGCGTAGAGCTGATCCATTACTACCTGAGTCTAATGCTTTTGTCGTTGATATTTTATATGGAAAAATTGGAAAGGTATAAATCTCTAGGTATTGATCCAAGCAGGAAGTGAAACATTGCGTTCTTGAGATCCATAAACACACGAATTCGATACAGAATAAGAAAGAACTTCTTCAGCGATAGAAGGAGTCTCTTGTTGTAATTATTTAGAAGAAGAGCGATAAAACGACTACAGTAGTTATAGAGGCATATCAGTGTTACCAACTTCATATAAAATTTTAGCCCAAGGTTAACTGCGTGTGTAGACAAGTACATTGGGGTTAATCGGTGTCGATTTCAACTAACTCACTGCTCCAACTGACTAACTCCTGGGCTTGTGATTGTGTCCCACCAGCCTCCTACTCTTCTAACTGCCGTCTCAAGACTCTCTAATGGTAGCTAGACCTCGTTACATAACCTCGGCACGGACCGCACAGAGAACACTGCTCCCAACAGCTCTTCTATTGTCGCTTGCGTGTTTTTTCGGCCATTACTTAGCAACGACCATTGTCTGTTTGTTTCGCGGTCGTTGCCTAGCAACGGGTCTACATGCTACAATAATTTACTTACTTACTTACTTATGGAGCTGAGCCCTTCCGGAGGAACCGCCAATTCTGCAGCTCCTCAAGAATTTCCCAGCATTTTATGGAACCCGAAGGGTGCTCTCAAGAGCCCTCCACTGTTCCCTATCCTGAGCCAGATCCATCCAATCCATACGATGCCATCCTATCTCTCTAAGATCCATTTTAATATTGTCCACTCACCTACGCCTTGGTCTTCCCAGTGGTCTCTTTCCTTCTGGCTTTACCACCAATATCCTATACGCATTCCTCTTACAATATATCTAATTACATGACAAGATACACTATCTGAAGTGTGGCCACATGAAACACACACACGTATAGGCAGAGTACAGTGCGCCCCAGCTTTCCTTGCACTGCGTAAGTAACAAAGGTGCATGATGGGAAGCGGTTGGTGTGGGTCTCTCATTAAGCCTACTGCATCTCCAGCATCACACAACGGATTTCATAGAAATTCTGTCTGCTAGTGACGCTGTAACTTTCTGCTCAATACCGCGCCTGTTTTACACTAAGTTGAATTTTTCTTCCTCGAATTTCTGCGAAGAATACGTCGCACTGTAATTGTTTAGGTTTCTATTTCGCCTGTTTTACACTAAGTTGAATTTTTCTTCCTCGAATTTCTGCGAAGAATACGTCGCACTGTAATTGTTTAGGTTTCTATTTCGGGGAACTGGAATACAGACTCTGTCAGATATAGAACCCTGGGCTTTCATGTGGAACCTATAAATACAGTACAGGCACTATGCTACAAGCCGGAAGGTCGCGGTTTTTACTCCCGATGAGATCATTAGATTTTTTCAATTGATCTAATATTTCCAGCCGCACTATGGCCATAAGGTCGACACAGCCTCTAACAGAAATGAGTACCAGGAATCTTCTTGGTGACAAAGGGCCACCGGCGTGTAAGGCTGACAACCTCACCCCCATCTGCGAGCCGATTGTATAGAGAAAATGTGGGCCTTCACGGCCGGTTACAGGGATAAACGTCCAGCCTTCAGATAACTTCCGCTTCTGTTCCCTCATTTCACACAGATTTAAACGTCATTCAAGCTGAAGAAGGAAATCGCTCTTCTTCGCACAGTTCATAGCTACGCTTTCTCTTCGTGTCACCTAATTCCACAGAATCTATACCCGTGTTTAAAGTTCTATATAGCACATAGAAGCAGGGCAATGGCGCAAGCTTTGGCATTCCTTTCTGGGAAAGAAGAGTGTATTCGCGCGTTGCGCCATTGATTTCAAGACTGCCTGCGAAGTTTGAATAAAAAAAATTGAAAATCATTATGTTAAGTTAATATTCAATCACATTCATAATTTTTCAATATTTTTCTTCCATGTGAACCTATTAACAAGTCAATATAAATTCTACAGCTCAAAATCCGCAAGAAATTGTCTTAACTTCATTCAGATGACGGAGGACATTTCGTTTACCTCCAGGCACACAAAATTCACACAACAAGGATCAATGTCTCGTGAGTGGCACGGAAAAGAAATACACATGAATGGGTAAATTAATTTAACCTAAAAATTTGTAACGATATCGCAGTATATTTCGCAGTAACCAGTAGAAAATGGGAATAAAAACAAATTAAATTGGAAGCGGTAGAGAAAGGCTATGAATATAAGTGCAGGCAACGTTTAAATCAGTTGGAGGATAACGCATTGCCAAATTAGCGCAAATGTACCACTAGGAAGCCCTAGACTTACGTGGAAGCATAGTATTAAAACAGATATCAGAGAAATAGGATGGGGCGGTATGGATTGGATTAATCTGCCTCAGAATAGTGACCAGTGGAGGGGTCTTGTGAACATGGTAACGAACCTTCCGTTTCAACAGAATTTTGGGAAATTCTTGAGTAGCTTATCAACTTGTGGCTTCTCAAGGAGTCAGCCCCACGGAGTTAATTGATACATTCGTGATCCCAGGCGACAAAGAGCTGGAAGATCAAGGAATATATGACAAGAAATCCTTAAGGCAGTTCTTCTGGACAGCCTTTCTTGAGAGACCAACAGTCGCTCGGCTACACGAGATTTTCCCAACATTTTATGAAAATACGGAAGTTCATTACCTCATTAACAAGAGCCAACCACTGGTCTCCCTCTATCTTGAGCAAGATAAATCGAGTCCATACCCAACTCCACCTAATTTCTCTAACATCCATTTGCAACATTATCCTCCTTTCTACGTCTAGGTTTTCCTAGTGGTCTCTTTCCTTTTGGTCTCCTCCCCAAGCGCAGTGCAGTACATAGCCATACAAGGAAGCGCACATGATATAGTAACGCACACAACTTCATACGTGTACATTAGCACTGCACATGACAATAGCCTCCATATACACCGACACTTACCCCTGGGCGCCTAACAGCATGGATCCACATGCCATATAATGGGCACTATAACTTGGAAAATTTAAAAATTGCATACATAATTTTAAATAATTCTTTTAATAATTTTAACGATTTTTTAAAATAATTTTAACACTTCAATGCCTTTAATACAATATATCCTTGGTATATTCTATATATCTTATATGGATTGGATAGATCTGGCTCAGGATAGGGACCAGTGGAGCGCTCTTGTGAACACGGTAATGAACCTTCGGGTTCCACAAAATGCTGGGAAATTCTTGAGTAGCTGCAGAATTGGTGGTTCCTCCAGACGGGCTCAGCTCCATCAATAAGTAAGTAAGTAAGTAAGTAACCTGATGATGGTCCTATGAGACCGAAACACGTAGCAGGAAATAAATATTCAGTTGCAGAATAATGACTGATTACAAATCACTTTGTTATGGCGACGGTTGACCTAACTATATAGCACATGTATGCCATGTCTTGCCTATCATCCTGAAGAGTTCAAGTTGCTGGCCTGGTCAATAGCAACTGAAATCCTCAGGCAGATATCAATCCGTAATTTTACTGTATATCTGCTGGGAACCTGACGACGCTGCTTCACGAGCCCAGTCGTTGCGAACACAGAACTGCGAAGCGGTGTCACGGATGAAAGAGCTGGAGACAAGGACGAAGCACTGATGCCCTTCCCTACCACCGGCAATTGAATGCTGTCTCGTAGGTTTTCTGATGACACTAGCAACATCGTGTACAGCGACTAGCCTACCGGCTCGACGAACGGGAAATCGGGGTTCTAGTCCAGGACGGAGGAAGAGATTTGCTCTTCTCCTATATGTCCATACAGATCTCCAGCCTCCAGCTGATGGGCTGAGTGCTCATTCCATGGGAGTAAAACGGGCGAAGCGTGAAGATGGCCACTCACTTGCACCTGGTGCTGAGATCAAAAATGTCCGGAGCTCTACCTCTACTCCCCATTCCCCTATATTTCGTGGTGTTTAATTGGTCTCGGAGATGTTTTACCTTTTACTTCATATGTGCTGGGACCACGTAGCGAAGTGACAGGAGGTTGGAGAAAACTGCATAATGAGGAGCTTCATAACTTGTACTCTTCTCCAAGTATAATTAGAATGATCAAGTCAAGGGGAATGAGGTGGGCAGGTCATGTAGCACGGATGGGGGAGACGAGGAATGTGTATAGGACATTGGTGGGAAAGAGACCATAGGGAAGACCAAGGCGTAGGTGAGCGGACAATATTAGAATGGATCTTAGAGAGATAGGATGGGATGGTATGGATTGGATTGCTCTGACTCAGGGTAGGGACCAGTGGAGGGCTCTTGTGAACACGGTAATGAACCTTCGGGTTCCATAAAATGCTGGGAATTACAGATCATAAGTGGCCGCCTATTGATTCATTTTGTGACTTTCTCGATTACGGCACCGTGTAGTCTGGTAGGGGTTCGTAAACTTTTCAGAAGAACATAATGCCTTCATTTTTCTACCCTGAAGGTGGAGGCAGTATATTTCTCTGAAACGCTGGTAATTATGTAACGCGATTTCACCATGTAGACCTAGACGGCCATAACGTGAATCTTCACTGCAGTGAAGCTACCACAGATACATAAAAACTTAACTTGCACTTGGTTTCTTTTCAAGATATGACACGTCAGGCTGTATAGGCATGTACAGAATTCAAGGGATGGTGTCAGATACAGCTGATCCTTCCTGCGGAAATGCAAACATTTTCTGCAAGCACTTCCCAGTTTGTCCACTCCCCCAGTCTCTGTCACCACAAGCAACGCGCTGCTTCTCAGAACGCTTAGATTGGCCGCGCGTAGCTCTCTAGGCCCTACTAGGCCGATCAGTGGCCGCGCCTAGCCCTCTAGGCCCTACTAGGCCGATCAGTGGCCGCGCCTAGCTCTCTAGGCCCTACTAGGCCGATCAGTGGCCGTGCCTAGCTCTCTAGGCCCTACTAGGCCGATCAGTGGCCGCGCCTAGCTCTCTAGGCCCTACTAGGCCGATCAGTGGCCTCGACGTCTGAAGCATGAACCGTTTTCGTCAGCTCGAACAGTGGCATAGTGGGTTCGAATCCCACTCGAGATATAGATGTCTGTGTGCGTTTATTCTGTGTTTCTGTTGTTCTGTGTGTAGGTAACAGCCTTGCGATGGGCCGATCCCCCGTCCAAGGAGTCTTACCGACTGTGTATAGTTTAAGGAACTGGAAATTGGCCAAGCTCTACAAGGGCTGTGCAGTGAAAGATAGGCCCTATTAAAATTTACTTTTATAATATATTTATTTACTTATTTAATGATGCCAAATCATAAGAATTTTCAGTCACTTTAAAAATGAAATACAGTGAAGTAAAATTTTATTTTCAGGGGTTAATACTGCACAAGCCTGATTATAAGAAGATCCCCTATTTTACAAAAGAGAAAACGAAGAAAAAAAAGTTTTGACAAAATTTAATATAATTTTCTTGTATTGCTCTTACCTAAGTAGTATTTGAAAATAAAATCCTTTCTTTATATTCTAAGAAATACGGTAACGTCAGTGCTTTAGACAAGATGACACAGGTGTCCATGTGACCACACGCCTAACCAGCTTCAGAGGGCCGGAGATGTGGAACCCATCTGTAGACCTGTTGCCGTTTACCTTTTTCTCCCGAATGGATTTTTCTTACAAATATGAAGTCTTTGAAAAATAAAAGTGGCTGCCTGATCTAATGACTTACAGTCTTGGCCCATTGAATTTGTGGGAAAGGATTTTTCTTCGTATTTTTATCCTTCGTTGGCAAGGATATTGCGACAGACCCTTTCCCCACCCAGGGAGTCCTACTAGAGTCTAAAAAGATTTGTACGTTCAGGATTAATTTTTTTCCTTGGCACTAGAGCCCCAGTGGGCCTAGGCCTACCTCCATAAACTTCTCCGTTCACTTCGGTTTTTCTAGATCTTACACATTCGGTAGAACTCCTTGGGCGGGTGATCAGCTCGTCGCAAGGCCTCTACCTGTACACAAACACAGAAGAACGCACACAAACATCCATGCCCTGAGTGGGATTCGAACCCACGATCCCGGCTTCCGAGCGAGCGGAGACAGTACATGCCTTAGACCGCTCGGCTACCGTGACTGGCTCAGGATTAATTGCGTATCAGAAATATCTACAGGGCTCAGTCCATGAGAACAGAATAACAACTACTTTATTACAAAGAGAATGAAGCTGGGACATTTTCACTGGATAATTACTGAAATAATCGACGTAAAGCAAAGCATCTGATTCACTGTAAAACGAGTTTTTTTTTATGTTTTAGTAATGAACAGCAGAGTTACGGTTTTATTTACGCACTAAATTACTGTTAGTGCTGGCTGCAGATTTAATTTGACGGGTTTATTCCAGAGCCTCGTAATGTCTATTGACGCGCAAATATGCGGCGGTTTGGTGAGATTCCATTAACTCATTTACAATCCTGGAATTGGCCAGTAAAAGTTACCGAAGTTGGCATGGCCCGGTAGTCAAATGTTCATATGCGTCAGCAAAATGCAGCACCACAAGGAAACGCGTAGCTATCTCTCTCCCCCCCCGATTCCCCACCGTCCACATTTTTACCCTGAAGATGGATGCAGCTAGTTCCTTTACATCCATTAATAGATTACTCGTTGTCACTGAGCAGGCTGGCTTAAGTGGTAAAATGTCCTGTAGGTAGGGCAAAAAGTTAATTTTGTCATTGTGCTTAATTAATTAAACACCACATCATGAGGACCTATTGGGCAGTGGAAATATAGCTCCGTCATTCTTGACATCGGCACTATATGAAGATAAACAGTCAGCTTCACGCCCCGACCGTTCTACACCCCGGTGAAAGAGCCCCAGATACCCATTGGACAGGAAGCTGGGTGGATCTGGACAATATCTTGTCTCTGCCGGGAATAGAACTCGGGCCAGTCGCTATACCGACTGGGATAGGCGTTCGATTCAAATCTTGGCTTGGACACTGACAATTCTGACGGGTTCCTCGTGATAATTCAAGGGTTTGTACCTTAAATTAGGCCACGGCCACTTCTTTCCAAATTCTTTCTATTGTATTACTTACTGATAATCAATTTATTTCACGCCAGTTAATGTGAGATATTGGAGCGTCGTTAAACAAACTACGAATGAATAAATAAATAAATAAGAACATAGCCTGAACAGTGGAGGCGGTGAAACACTCAAAGCTTACTTGCTGATCAGGTTCCTGTCTGAAAGAACAGGCACGGTTTGAGGTAAAATTTTCAGAATATCACAAAATATTATTATTGTAATTGTCCAACATTTATATCCATTACTTTATAAGCTGCGTGAATGAGTTCGATGAACAGATTGAAAGACGAGAGATGTGTTGGTCTCAGCGCTCAGCGGTAATCGTGAGAATTATTATTTTCATGATTTATTTCACCGTCTTTTAGCGCATACACTTATCTACCTCACTCCTTTCTCCCGCACTACATGTTTCGGCATAAAAGTGCCATCTTCAGGTGCTTATTCGATTAACGTCAAACTAGTTCACTGCATGCCTTGTCTTCATATTAAAATAATTAAAATATATATTTATCATNATCCACATACGATAATAGAAAGAGTGCTCTGACAGAAGAGATTAGAGGTGACTCGAGAAGTGAGATACGACGTAGGAAAAATCCTGAACAATTTTAATATTTTTAATATTTGATATTTGTCGGTATATATGATAAATATATATTTTAATTATTTTAATATGAAGACAAGGCATGCAGTGAACAAGTTTGACGTTAATCGAATAAGCACCTGAAGATGGCACTTTTGTGCCGAAACATGTAGTGCGGGAGAAAGGAGTGAGGTAGATAAGTGTATGCACTAAAAGACGGTGAAATAAATCATGGACTTAAATCAGTGCAACAGGACGCTAAAATATAACATAATTATTATTTTCCTGGAAATTTATTATACTTTGCAGGTGGGTAATATTTACGGACTTTTCGAACCAATGTACTGCTTTTCCTTCGGGGTGAAAGGGTTGCAATGACGTCAAACTGAAGCCAGTATTCCCTACGAAGCTTAACAGACTACACGACGCCAATCTGTTTTTGTTTGGATGTAAGAAATCACATGATACCGAAATGAAGTATGAAAACTAAAAATAAACGAATTACGGTTCATGTGACCAATGGATGTTACCGCCTAATTCTTCCATGTTTCTTTTATACATAACCTATAAAATAATTCAACTTCGCAAGTAACGCCTGTGACATGTACTGACAGTGGATGCTGCTATGCCAATTAAACGTAAGAAGAATGTTTCGAACTGAAACCAAATTTTGTCACAAAAGCCACGTATTAGTGTTGAAATAGACAAAGCATGCAGTGTTAAATTTCCACGTGAATGGCGTACTAAAGGCGGAGTGGTATGTCCATAGATGCGTACACGTGACGTACGTTTCACGAATACGGATGATGAGTCTAATTACTACAGACAGATGTGGCACATTTGACTCACCAACAGCTGTGTATTCCAGGGCCGACTCTGGTCTCGCATTTGCTGCAGGATAACAACGCACCACGTAAACATGGCAGAGGGACTGCTTGCTGGTCCACCCAGCGGCTGCTGATGCTCGTGTAGCTCAGCGCAGGCGCAGAACTCTATTCTCTCCACACCCTCCCGCCCTCTAAGGGGTTGCAAAAAGACATCTACAGTGGCCAACGCAATTAACCACTGAGATGATAGGTACGTCTGCTTCACGTTTTATGTAGAGACGTTGTATTTACTACATAGGTTGGGCAGCGCCATAGCTCAAGCGGTTAGTCGCTGGCTTCCCACCGCGGCGGCCCGGGTTCGATCCCGGGTCTTGTCACGTAGGATTTATGGTGGACAAAGTGGTGCTAGGGCAGGTTTTCTCCGAGTACTTCGGTTTCCCTTGCCAATCTTCATTCCACCAATTGCTCCACAATCTGGGGCTGGTAAAATAGGCCAGAAGTGGAGGCAGTACAAGGGACTTAGTCCCACCCCACTAGAAATAAAAAAAATAGTACATAGGTTATACAGCATGGAATGAAAGGCATATTTTAATAACTCGAACCAGTTATATGCTGATTATTTAAGCGCTGATTCCAGAGACGCTTACTGCCAATAGACTGACGCCCTGAAAACGACTTTTGGAATGAAAAGAAACAGCCTTAGACACGCTGGTTATTTCTCTATCGTGAAAACAGAATGCACTTATTGCCATCTGAAGACGAAAAGGCATTATTATGACAATATTTGCACACGAAGTTCAAGGAGCAGTCTCACTGATGAATTGTTTGTTATACAGTACTGACTTCGAAGCTCGGAAGGTCATGAAAAGAAAGCGGCGTGCTTTGTCTCCTTACTGTAACTGTCCCTTATTCCAACCACGTTTTTTATCTCGGTGCACATGTGACGGATTTCGATAAAGCTTGGTATTTGAGCTATACATCAAAACTTGTATGGGTAGAATTGTTTTTATTCTAAGTAGTTAAGTATAATTCTTCTACTTTATTCCCAGTATAAATTGAACTTTACTACGTTTCTCCCAACAATTCATTACTTAATAAAACGCACAGGACATAAAATATAGCACCCTAAAGCAGAGAATCTGCAACTTCTATTTAAAGTAATAATACAGATGCTGAATGTTTAATAAAATAAAGGCGTATAAATAAAATCCCTTTGCGCAAGCGCCACAGGAAAAAGAGTCAAAACCCCACGCTTTACTGACATTGGCGCCAGAGGGAGGCAAGGTCCACCAGCGAGAAAATGTAACTCTTTGCAGTATGACATCTGCGCTAAGATTAGTTTCACGACAGTGAATTATTTAAATTAAATTTAAAAAGCAAGGTACCAAGCATAAGTTCACAGAAGATAGTGCAGCATGTCAATTCGACTTATTCGCCTCAGTCTCAGCCGTTGCCAATATCAGACCTCTTACTGTCTTAGAAATTAGAGATTTTTGTCACTCCTTTATTCTGACTAGCGGCTAGTTGGGATCCAATGGTAATACAGTTTCCCCTAGAAGCCACATATCGTGCACGATGTGTCTGCTGTACGGCACCGTATCGCAGCTTTTGCCATGCTGCACTTTCCGGCCCAGTGGCCTTAACACCCACCCTCTCTCCGTAAGCGGGAGGTTCATCGCAAGCCGTACTATTCGGACACAAGTGCACAGGACTCATGTTGCCCGCGTTGTATTGACAATTTACCAAGTAACTTACATTACTCGCCGAATATTAAGCGACCTCCTAAGTTTTCAATGAGAAAATCGGAAGAGAAAGTTCCTATTTTGACAAAATTGAATATTTCAATACACAATACGCAATTTCAACTGAATCTGTGAAGAACCGGTTAATGCGGTTCACTGGGAGTACGTTTATGGACTTCATACAAAATTCTATCCAATAATCTTCTCTCAAGGTTAAGTTCATATATAGATGAAATTATTGGGGATCATCAGTGTGGGTTTCGGCGGAACAGATCAACTACACATCAGACCTTTTGCATTCGTCAGATATTGGAGAAAAATGGGAGTACTATCAGAGAGTACATCAGCTATTCATAGACTTCAAGAAAGCCTATGATTCAGTTAGGAGGGAAGTACTGTACAGTAATCTGATAGACTTTGGGATACCCATGAAACTACTTAGATTGATTAAAATGTGTTTAAACGAAATGTATAGTACAGTCCGTGTACGTAAACTTTTGTCTGATACATTTCCTATCCAGAATGGTCTAAAACAAGGAGATGCTTTATCGCCACTGCTTTTCAACTTTGCTTTAGAATATGCAATTAGGAAGGTCCAGGGAAACCAGGTGGGACTGAAACTAAATGGGACACATCAGCTGTTGGCCTATGTCGATGATATGAATCTACCGGGTGATAATGTAGATACCATAAAGAAAAACACACAAACTTTAATTGGCGCAAGTAGAAAGGTTGGTCTAGAAGTAAACGCGGAGAAAACTAAGTATACGTTGCTGTCTCGTCACCAAAATGCAGGGCAAAATCATGACATGAAGATAGGAAACAGATGTTTTGAAAATGTGGCGCAGTTCAGATATTTGGGAACAACGATAACAGGTCAAAACCTGATTCAGGAGGAAATTAAGAGGCGATTGAACTCGGGTAATGCTTGCTACCGTTCAGTTCAGAACCTTTTGTCTTCTCGTCTGCTGTCCAAAAACATAAAAAAATTAGAATATACAACACTATAATTTTGCCTGTGGTTCTGTATGGGCGTGAAACTTGGTCTCTGACATTAAGGGAGGAACATAGACTGAGGGTAGCGGCCTCCGTAGTCTAGAGGTAACGTTCCCACCTCATGACTCGTGGTAAGCGGGTTCAAACCCGGCGGAGGTCGTGGAATTTTTAAGGGCGGAAAAATTCAGGGAACAAGTCCTCCGGAAGGGACTTTAAGCCGTGGGTCCCGTGTCGTAGCTTTACGGCACGTAAAAGAACCTCATGTCTCAAGGAGACCATTGAGCCAAATTTGTAAGGACATTTCCCGCCCAACAGTAGTCTCTAACGCCTCTGATAGATGGGGGAAGCATTATAGATACCGCCAAGCCAGTAGAGGCCGAACTCGCTGGCTCGGTCGGGACTGATGGTACGCACCAATGTCGGTAGGGTATAGAGACTGGTAGAATATCATAGAGGGAAGCACAATGGACCAATACAGGTCTCAGTGCATGGGGAAACCCACCCTCTCCAATAACTAACTAACTAAGTACGTAAGTAACTCCTGGAGCAGCCAGAACCCCTGACCTATATACGTACTTCTAACTGACCGAGATCCTGTTTGCATTTCCGTTTCCATGTAACCGGAAACATCATCATTTTGTAAGAATCATTTCATAACGTTATTAATTTATTGGAGTTCTGGTCATTGCAATATAGGGTGCGCAGAGAAAAGATGTACATAATTTCGACACTGAAAAGCTCAGTTCTTTTAGAGGCTGAGTCGGCCCTAAGACTATAGTGCGGTTGGAAGAATCGAAGAAATTTGAAAAAGTCCAATGATCTCATCGGCAATCGAACCAGCGACCTCCCTGCTTGTAGCATAGCTCTACCGCGTGCCCCATAATGTACGTGCACTTTCAACTAACTTCATTGAGCTGAGCACTTCTTGAATCGCCAGCCGTTGCTAGCCACACAAGAAAATATCATAATTCTACGGTACCTGACGGTTCACCGCTATGTCCACAAGAGGTCTCTATCCTGAGCGAGTCGAATAAAGTCCACAAACCCCGTTCTATGTTTTCTAAGTTCGTTTTAATACTATCTTCCTATCTAAGTATAGGTTTTCGTAGTGGCATCTTTCCTTTAGGTTTTCTTACAAAAATCCTGTATGCATTCCTCTCCCATTCATGCCACATTCCCTGCCCATCTCATCCTCTTGGCATTATCATTCTTATTAAATCTACAATATTTGGTGAGGACACTTTATAAAGTCTCTCACTTGCAGTCAGTGTAGCCTGGAGCCAGAATATTGATACCCATTTGAAAGAATTTTGTGCGCCTGGCATAAAGTTACGAGTACTGTCCCAGGACACGACGGAAGGAGCTGCATTTCGGACTGGGGCTAAGTTCCGTTTCCTCCTTTCAGCACGTGTCTGCTCCGCCAACCGCAGGCAAGGAGCCCAAAGGCACTCCAACGTGACATAAACCACGCGGCAGGTCTGCAGGCCGTGAGGATGGCTAGGGCGGGGAGGGAAGAGGTGGGTGGAGACTGGCCAGACTTCAGTGTGGAATGCAAGTGGAAATAACTTTACAGGGATTAAAAAAGAAAAGAGAAACCACAGCAACATTTTAAAGATGGTGTAAGGCAATAAATGAGGACAGGATCAAGATATGTTTGATGGTTATTTGCGCTATATTTTAAGAAATAGAAATGCTTCTAAAATAGTTACAATTAACATTAAAGAAAACCTGCGCCGAGGGACTAACTCGAGGCAACAACTTGAATGAAGAGGACAATTAAGAGTTCGATGTGGTCACTTCTATGTGAGTCGCGTGGAAGTTATGAAAGGCAGTGGCTTCCTGATTTCAAGCAGAGATATTCGCCAGGCAGACGTCGCCCAGGAGGAGTGCAATGTGTCAGCTATTATAATTGGCTGCAATTGCAATACAGGCTTCCAATATCACCCGCAACCCCTACACGTGAACGCCGTTCATCTGACTCCGGACTGGAACCAGTAGTGGGCTGTCGTGAACATGAGAATTTCTTACTTGAGCGATTATTAGCTGCCCCTTGGAGTTAGGGAACTAACACTTAAGTAGAGAGGCGATGTCAGTTGGTCCTGGGAGGCAGACACTCAAGCAGTGTTGAGGGAGCGGTCGATGGGAGAAGTTCGGACACAGCGGCGTGTTCACATGGATGTCCTTCGCTTCCTGCTGCTTTTGGCGGGTGAGTTAACATATCTCGCACAACGCTTTGTCACTAGAATTCAGTGTTCGTTCAATTACTACCATGTACCATAGTGTGGACTGCAAATGTAAGAAGTTTATAGCAACAGAATTTACACCGCATGTACACGACACAAACGCTGACACACAAAGGATAGGCAGGACACCCTAAGGAAAGAAAAGAATAAAATCACGGCGACATACCCAAGGAGACAAGTGATTACTTACTTACTTAATCGTGGAGCTGAGCCCTTCTGGAGAAGCCGCCAATTTTGCAGCTACTCAAGAATTTCCCAGCATTTTATGGAACCCGAAGGTTCATCACCATGTTCACAAGAGCCCTCCACTGGTCCTTATCCTGAGCCAGATCTATCCGATCCATACCATCCCATCCTATCTCTCTAAGATCCATTCTGATATTGTCCACCCACCTACGCCTTGGTCTTCCCAGTGGTCTCCTTCCTTCTGGCTTTATCACCAATATCCTATACGCATTCCTCGTCTCCCCCATTCGTGCTACATGACCTGCCCACCTCATAGACAAGTGATAACAAACTAAAAACTAATAGCATTATCGCGAATAGCTTCTGTAACATACAGCACAACAGCGAAGCCCGGGCGAAAGACAACCTACCGGGGAAAAAACACAAAAGCATAGGATTTTTGATTCAACGATAGATAATTTTAATTTTAAATTTTAAATTCTGGAAAAGTTTTAAAGTAGAAAGATTCTTGCATCTTCCTGACGGTTGCGCTTTTTGTATGACTGGTGAGTAGCACTAATGTGGGTCCACATTAGGTCATTTCAATAGCTATGGACGCATTTGATGAGACTGCCTGAAGATGGACCCACATGCGGGCCGAAATGAAACCAATGTGAGCAGCGTAAGACCATACGGCGTCATTTTCTATTTTTGTTTGAATTCGATACGTTGAAGTCGTCATGCAGTTTACATGTACGAGTCCTAGTGTAGATATAAAGAATAATTTCTTTAACTTATTTATTTAATGGTATATTCTTAAAGCTGTGTCTCGGATATCATTACAACGCTAATGAAGGATTTCTGCGAACGTGGCAATGAACACTCCACGAGAACTGGGATTTCTTCTCCACAGTTCCGCCATGAATGCCGGAGACAACATGATACTACCCACTCAGTTATATATGTCTTTTGTGTTATAACGCCGTGCAAGTATGATACCCACTAACTTCACGGCAAAAGAAAGGCCCCTCCGAAACGTCGGTGTTCATGTACAAGACTTCACGATGATAAAACCAACATAGCAACGATCTAGATCCGTCTAATTAATTACACTCACAGGGAGCGGTAACACTCTATACTTTTATTCGACAGATACGCAGTTCAAATATCAGTTGAAACTCCAGCAATTTTGAGCCCCTCCAGTAGCCGCGTTAGGACACGTCGGCTCCCTTTCTGCATCCACAAATTCAGCAAACCTGTCACTGTCGGAGGTACTGACGGGGCCGTACAGTAAGCCACAAAAATGTTCCGATATTTGCCTTGAAGTGCTGAACAGGGGCAGGCCAGTTGTTATGGCGACAGCTCGCAAGGCAGGAGTCGCCATGGCGTCCGGACCGGCTTTGAGGGTCCAAACGGGTACCGGGGTAGAAGCTAACCACTCACCACTACCTAGTGCCGAGGTCAAGGTCATTCCCACCCACACGTCTTCAGGATAGGGCGGGGAGGAACAGTAGTCAGGGAATTCGTTACTGACTCCCTGACACAATCCACTGCGGCTCACCCTCCAGATAACAAGGTTGGGCACTGTTTGCAATACTTCCCGCCGGAAGACGCAGTCGCTCGCCTTTATGAAATCCTGACGTAAGCATACTACCCTGTTCACAACAGTTCGTCAATGGACCATATTCTGAGCCAAAAGAAACCACTCCACACCCTCACACCCTGTCTCCTTAAAATGAAATGAATAACAGCAATCAGCTTTACTTGTAAACATATAATAATATATTTTCCAGTTAATAATATTTGGATTTGTAAGCCTACGATCTTGTAACATCACACGTTACACAAAGCCATGGCCAACATAATCAGCGTCAGTATATCATGTAAGCTCACGTCAGACAAGCGCCATTTGCAGCGTGGCAGTGCGAGTAGCTCTACAGCACACAGTGTGGGCTGCTGACATGGAGATCCTCTGCCTCGCGCTGGCTGTGGCGGGTGAGTTTTGTATCAGCTGTCAGTAGAACACATTTCTGTTGCTGGACAAATTAAATTTCGTGCTTTCCAATTCGCGAATGTAGAATTGCAAACTTTTGATTCTGGAGGATATTTCGCAATTCTGAAGTAGGAAACCGTCCTTCCCTCTGCACCTCTCCCACCTGCAACAGACGCTCCACAGCCTGCGGAGAAGGGACAGCCACCATTTTTAGTTCTATTAGCGGTTCAGCACGCCCCTCCCTTACTTGTAACCCTTTGAAGCCTGAAATTCATGTACATGATATACAAAATCTTAGTTTCCACCACTGCATAATCATTATAAAGCCAATTGCTTAAAGCTGTTCAGGAAATTGCTGTTTATTCTGAAAATCACAAGAAACAAGGGAAATCTATGAACAACACGCAGACATTTAAGTGTCAAGGTACGTGGTACATAGCCCTATAGTAATCACTGGGTTGTAAAGGGTTAACATTTGATAATTTTATAGTAGGCCTATAACACTGCTTCTCGGAATTCTCGTTATTCTGGTCTGCCGTACTGTTTCTTCACAAAGTTCCCTTCTCATAACGACAAGCCCAAGCCCTGTTTCCACTATCATCACTGGCAAAATAGCTCTTTTTGAGCCACAGCCTTCCTTATAAGATTCTGTCAGGGTTACTGACTCAGTTAGATCAACCGGGTTTCGCAACAGTAGACTTTTCACGGAGCAAGGTTATCAGCCTTGCGGCCAATCCAAAATCTGGCAAGCCAGGTCTCTGTGTTTATGTCCACCAGTGAAAGGGCGGCCCGGCTATGCCCCCAGGCACCTGGTTCATTTTTTTCTTGGGGTGAGGTGAGACTGAGTCCACTTGGTACGTCGGCCAATCACTGGCCTCCTGTAGCAACCCCGGATGATAGATGATGATGAATGTGGAGCAGTTGGTGGGGTAAGAATCGATAGGGGAAACCGCAGTACTAGGAGAAAACCTGCCCCAGTGCCGCCGGGAATCGAACTCGGAACTCTGGATCTGTAGCTAGGAACGCTGACCACTAGACCACAGAGCAATTAAGTGTGGTAGCGAAACAAATTGATCTAGAGATTCCGGCATATTTACACACTTTCATCCCCTCGAATACAAGAAAAAATGGGTTTAATGCCGTTGTCTGCCTGTATGCATGCACGTATGTCCCCCCCCCCAGCTCGTCAACATTTCGCCGGATATTATGCAGATTGAGTGTTCATGAGTTCATCCACCATAGGTCGCTGTCCGGAAAATATAAACGTTTCAGTCCCCAAAATAAAATTCCTTCTTATGGGCCCCAAAATACCAAATTACAATTTTCTTGAAAATGGGTTAAAGGAGCCCGATTAAATTTCAGTAATTTTTGGAGACCATCCAACGTAAATTAAACTGCGTAGCTAGTCTCTTCAGAAAAATAAATGTACGCGCACGAGGAGCCCAAATGATTACGCAACGCATACCAACAATGGCCTGCAGAACAACAATCGATTTGCTTTCAAGGCAACGTCAGAACAAAATATGTGCAAAGTGACGTGCGTGGGAGAATGCCACAGGCGTAGCCTGCAGCACGAAGGGGAGTGAGGAGAAATGCATACAAAATTTTAATCGGAATATCTAAAGGAAGACATAGGCACAGACGGAGGATAACATTAATATTGATGTTAAAGAAACTGGATATGAGAAGTGTATGCTGGATTCTTCCGGCTCAAACTGTGAAATTCCGTGAAATACAGGAATTCCTCAATCGAGAGTTTAGAGGCACCTCAAGAAGGACTCATCTCCGAGTCAGTGGTGTATATTAGCTCATACGTCACTTATCGACTCCGTATCTACGTAAGACGTCAATTAGCATCGAATGATTTGAGAGGATTGCTCACGGTCAAGAGGAACCGGACCGGAAACGAGGCAGTAATATCCACGCTTGAACCGGAAACCATCAAAGTGCATGATTTGTCATGTTCACTCATTCGTAGTTCAGATTACTGAAACCACTGATCACTGTACTTAGTCATGATAGGAAAATGCCCACGAGCAAAGCGAAGTTTATCGCAGTCGCGTCTGGACAACGCGATAGTGTTGCAGCATCATGTAACCCCACGTCACGCCTCCAACTACGTTCGTTTTTACTTCAGGCGTGTCCAGATTGGAAGGCTTCAGTTTATAATTTGCATTCATATAACTTAGTCTTAATTTCCGTTTATAATGCAACAATAATTAACACTTAATTCACTAAATGTTCGTTAAATGTTTAAAATGTCATTAAATTTATTAAAATAACTCTACATTTGGTGTTCATGCTACGTGTTTCAGGCAACATATCTTTTAAAGGAGCCCACTGCACTGTGCGCTTGGTCAAACGGTATTCATTGAATTTGATTTGTTTCATTCTGGTCCGCCACAGGACGACATCAAAGAACCCTCTTCTCAAGAACAAGGCGGCACACGTTCGGCCCCCGTCAAAAGAAGCAATAAGAAAGAGGGCACGAACCCACTTGCTTTATAAATTCTAACAAACTCTTGACTCGTAGTTGGCTGAGGCACTATGCTACAAGCCGGAAGGTCGCGGGTTCAAGTTCCGATGAGGTCATTGGATTTTTTTCAATTGACCTAATCCTTCCAGCCTCACTTTGGCCCTGGGGTTGATTCAGCCTCTAACAGAAATGAGTACCAGGAATTAATTAAATAATTATCCTGGGGAGCAAAGGGCGGTCGGTGCGTAAGGCTGACTACCTCACCGCCATCTTTGAGCCGATTGTCTAGATAATGTGGGATCCTCAACGTCTCAGAACCCTATGGGCCTTCACAGCCTGGTACAGGGATAGCTTTACTTTACTTACTTTAACAAAATCTTAACAAACCAATTACAAAAATGTTAATATATTAAAACAGACGCTGCAGTTGTAAAAACTTAAGATTTTGTATCTAATGTTATATTATCAACATTACATGTATATTTTAACGCTGTATGTATTCAACTAATTTCAAGTCATTAAGAAAACTCTAATGGGTTCTTAATTATTTATAGTTCTCAGAATCAGTTTCACTAGAACAGTTCGTTCGGATGTTGGGTAATATTCCGTTGTTTACATTGTAAACTGATATCAGATGGGTCCACTTGTCATTTGCAGCTGGATCAGTTCTGAGAGCGTGTTCAGAACAGACGCAATAGCCCCTTTAAATTTCGGTGCATTTGACTTTCGCGTCTGGGAACCGGAAATTGCATCGATATGTCAAGCGTCGCTGTGCCGCACTTCACACTCCAGCGTCTTATTGTGGAAACACAGGGCTCGAGACCCGCTATCCTGACGATTTTCGTGATTTTCCCCAGTCCCTAGAGGCGAGTCTCTAGAGGACAGCCGCTTTAAAAGCGGGCAAAGCCGCCTCGCCCCATAGACTTCAACTTGCACCCATGGGCACATTCGTACTGTCCAGTGCCCGTCGAGTGGTCAGGTTCACGCCACTGCCCCTTTACCCCCAAGGAAGTGGTCACTGGTAATCCACCGTATATGACACTGGGTGGGCCCTAACGCCTGTTTGGATGCTATAAAGAGAAAAAAATATCTTGCAGTTGCCAGGAATCAAACTCCGATTACTCGGTCGTCGAGCCCATGACCTAGTTCCTTTTCTGACTGAGGTATCCCGGGTTCAAGAATAAAAATGTAAATTGTGCACAATTTGTTATTAACTCGAGCAATGCATGTCAGGAACACGGTACGTTTTGAGGGGAGAAGATTTTGTGAACAGCGCAGATGCGGAGATGGCAATAACTTGGCGGATGTGAGTTCTCATAGCGGTGAGATGTAACGCCGTGTAGTCTGGTAGAAGTCTTTTTCAGAGGACCTACTGCCTTCATTTTCAGGATAGAATATTAATCGAAGCAGGACACCAACAAGAAGCAAGTGGTAATCAGAGCTCTGCCGTGCTTTTTACTCCTTTCTTGCTTACCTTATATGTATATCTACCCTGAAGATGGTAGCAGTATATTCCTCCGAAAAGAACTCCTACCCGACTACACGTCGTTTCATCCCAGAACATAATAATTCACGAATAAATTTGTTTTCTTATAGTTTCATCTTTTTTTCTTTCTTCTTCCATTTTCTTTCTTTATTTCTTCTCATTTTCCCTCCTCTTTCCCCTACTCCTTTCCTTCATCTCAATGTACCTCTTCCCCATCTCGCCGGCTTCACAATAAAATTACTTTCTAATTGTTAGTAAGCTATAAAGAACTACATGTTGCTCATACGGACTGATGCTTTATGTGGGTACCACAGTAGCATTGTTACTCAACTTGAACAATGTATTTGAAACCGGGATTAATGGCCTCAAACATTAAAATGTACGGACCAAAGAACGAGTGTATTCCCAAGGATTTTGTCACGTTCTTTGTTAAGTACGGCACACGGTAATAATACCAGAGAACACAAAACCTGCATTTGGGTAGACACGCGGTATCTACTGCCTCTGTCTTGTACTATGATCCAGGAAGGAAGATCTGTAGAGATTCCTGTATTAACAGCAGGACTTGATTTCTGTCCAGAGTCGCTTCTAGCGGGCTGTATTTTCCGGCTTCCGGTTGAGTTTCATTTATTTGTTTATTTATTTACGGTTTATTTAAGGAATCTTCAACAAATCAGACCATACAACGTCGAAAAACTAGGTAATAATAATTAAAAATGAATGGAAACCAAATGGAAGGAAGAGGTCGTGGACCGTTTCAAGGTACAATACTGGCATTTGCCTGGAAGGAATAAAGGAACCCACGAAAGCTTCAGTGCCTCGGCCGAGATTTGAATAAGGAACCTCCTGAACACAAGCAAGAAGCTTCACTGCCTGAACCAATTCGATTGGTCCCACGGCTTGGGTTAATCACTGTCGTCACCACCACCACCCACCTCATCTTCTTTCTCCGAGGCAGTTGCCGCAAAAACAGTCCGGGAACTTTCCGATACCACCTCGTACTGCATGTTGTTGAGATATTCATTAATACACCTCAGCCCAAGTACAAAATAACAGCTTACATTTTTAGGAATGGTTCTGATTTGTATTCATAATAAGACGTATTATATGCCAACAGTTCATGCTTCCCAGTGAGTTTTCATGTAGAAATACTGTCGCCACCCTTTAATGTCTATCAGTAAAACCTGTTACTCAAGGAACTTGCATTGTCTAAATTTGTTCAGAATATTTTCATTTTTTATCTTTGGGTTCATCTTGTGAACATCAAAAGGACGGCTATGTCTTCTTCCACAAGTCATTCTACTAAAGGAATTCTATTATTCCCTTCAGAGTATGTAAAACATTGTTTGGCAACTCTTTTAATTGAATACCATGTGATTTATTTATACCATCTGCTATTCTGCCATGTCCAGCCATATCTGTCTCCGCTTTTGATATAACATATCATCATAATCACTGTTGCTGTTGTTATTGCAGCATATATTATGTTTGTCTAAATATTATTTCTCTTTGAATTATTATCACTAGGCAGGAAGGAAAGTTTGGGGAGGGATAAGTGTATGTATGTGGATTATAGCTGCCAAATTTTCACAAATACCTCAATTTTTCTATAACACGATTTAAAGGAAAATAATTAATGATTAAGGAAAAAATCGATTTTAGACTGTAACGGATTTCTCGATCTGTGCCTTCTTCACTGATTTCTCAGTTTTCCTCAAATTAAAACATTGGCTATAGTCATGCATTAAATAACCCAGACAAATCACTTTCATAGAGATCAGTTTCTTCACCACTAAAATGACAAATAAATTTGTATCTTTTTTCAGCATTTATGGATGTTGCAACCTGTCATGAAGTACATGATCTCACATATTCCAAAAGAGTGAGAACAAGGCGCAGTGGACATTCCAAAGAAATGCTGGAACAAATTAACAGATCTAATGAATCAGTGCTTGGATCAAATGTCCACAGTCACAGACATTCGACCAGGCCTACGATTGATAGTTCAGTGGTTAATGGTGAAATATCTTTGAATGACAGTAGTACTCAGCATGGGAAAGGCACAACTATGCAATCTGTGGAAGAAAGCTCTGCAGGCAGTCTCATACAGACCGAGAGAAGAATCACTATATCCTTGGATGAAAATTATGTACAGCCTAGAAAGGCAGATGCTGTGTCCTCTGAAAACACTAATGTACAGTCAGAGAGGGAAGATCTACACTTAAATCAAAATATATCTGGGAATGATACACAGATATTAACAGAAGTCACTTCATCATTGCAACAATATTCCTATAATATGACTGGAAACTCAACATTTCAACCCCTGTACAACACTCTGATTAACACAATAGTAGAGCCTATTATGAAAAATATAAGTTCTGAAAATATAACAACAAATTTAAACACACAGTACTTGCATAATATTTCAAGAAGTGATGTACAGAGAAGTGGCAATAATTTAAGCTCTGTGAGAACAACTGCATATAATTTATCCTCACAGTCTTTAGAAATTACTACTCTCTTTGCAAAGTCACATGATTCAGTGACATTTTCACCATACCTTTTGTCTACATCAAATCATGAGAATGAAAGTTTGCATACACCTGCAATGAATAATTCAAACATTAATGATTTTAATCATCCTCCCATTATGCCAATAAACCCATTAGTTTCTTATTCAATGCCTAGCACAAATAACTTGTCAACTGCATTTCCTGAAGTAAATACAAATTTGTCTGAAGATCATAAACAAGTGGGTCAGGAAGACAACAATATAACGTACACAGTTCACTCTAACGTTTCAGACCAATATTCAGCACTCCATACAAGAAAATTACCAGAAGGAAAACCAGTTGTAACATTAATTCCTGAAGAAGTACATAAAGTACCATCAGTTACTCAAAACAGTTCTTCTTTCATATCATCCAGAGTATCTGAAAGAAATATTCAAACTAATACATTTGAAAATTACACATCTTTTCATTCAGAGTCATCCATAAACCCCACAACCCCACTATTTTATTCATCAGCAGGTGCATATATTAATTCAGAAATATCTCCCAATACCTTTCCAGTAACAACTACTTCCACAGAATCTGAAATTGCATCAGAAACTATCATTGAATCACATAATGTTGTGTCTGAAGAAGATTTTCCTCAAACAATTCTTGCACCAGTTACCAGTGCAAACTGCAGTGCCATGTCATTAGTTACACCTGTATCTCATTCACTATCATCTAGTTTTGACACACCAACGAAAACTGTGGAAACATGGGACACAAATGCTACACCTACTGTGTCATCAGTAGGAAATATACTGTCAAGTGCAATTTTCAATACTGTGGAATCAAGAGATGTTACAACAAACAAAATCTCCAGTAATGCAAAAGCTGTAGAAAGTGTGATCTCAAACTTTATTTCTAATACTGCACCATCATTAGAGAATATAACCTCAAGAACAATTTTTAATACTGTGCCATCAGTAAATGATGTGACCTCAAACACAATTTCTAGTAATGTGGAATCAGCAGAAAATATGAGCTCAGAAGAAGTTTCCAGTACTGTGCAATCAGTTGAAACTTTAACCTCGAGCACAGTTTCTTACATTATGCCATCAGTGGAAAACGCAATCTCAGACACACTCTCCAATCTTGTGGCAGTAGTAAATGTAACCTCAACAGCAAAACCTTCAAATTCGATCTCTAGTACCATTCAATCATTAGAAACTGTAACCTCAAACACAGTTCCAAACACTGTGCAATCAACAGATAATGTAACGTCAGGAGCGATTTCCCACAGTGTTCTGTCAGCAGAAACCTCAAACACAATTTCCCAAAATATGCAATCAGCAAAAACTGTAACCTTAAACTCATTCCCCAGTACCGTTCTATCATTAACAGTGGTAACTTCAAACACAACTTCTAGCCCTCTGCTATCACTAGAATCTGTAACCTCAAGCACAAGTTCTACATTTGCTAGTACTGTGCCATCAATAAAGTACATACTGCCAACTAAGGATGCTAAACAAGGCGACAAATTTCAAGTTGACATTGTCAGCGGAAAAGATGAATCCTCCCACAGAACTGAGGACGAAATAGGGAAGTCATTTGACAATCTGAGTGATAATAGTAACACCACATCTCTTAATGTCATTCATGAGGTAAACACATCAATATGTAAGCCAAATAGAAAACTTTTCCTCGTATTATTCAGTTTTTAGTGTTAAAATATGTGTAATGTTTATTAAAAGTATAATGCTACAGTATACCACTAGTGTCTACTACTGAAAATTCTATGAATTTTCTATTTGTGTTAAACACATGTAAATATCATAGGGGGGAAATGGCTTTACATCTACCTTAAATGTGTTCTATAAAGGAACAAAACATAAACAGCCCCTCAAAATGGGGATAGTCCTATTTTTCTCACATTTCTGGGAAATTATGTCAGATTTATTGAAAATATATTTTGAAATATCATACAGGTGGAAGGATAGAAAGTAACTGGAGGGGTAAAAGTCAAGACAAAGACTTTTAGCCATTTCTTTTTAGCTGTTGGTTAATTTTATTTGTTACTTGTAAAGGAATCACATAGTATTTTAAAATATTTCTCATAAAATGGAATAGAGTTCATACAACATATTTCCAACAAATGAGTAAATTTCCCAATACCTCCTATAGCTGATTTATTTGTTTTCCAGCAATTGTTTGTAAAATCTGAGAAACTAACAGAAACAGAAAAGAAAGAAGACCCATTAACCATTGTCTTCAAAAGTGATATGGAGGTTGCTGAGTGGTTCCTATCCTGGGATATGGTTTTCAGAAAATACACTTCAAAAGCACTTACAGGATGTATGGAGGTTCAGGTATGTATGAGGGTTATAAGGAAAGTAACAGCCTGCAAAATGTTAACAAAACAAGCATCACTCACTCACTCACTCATGGAGCTGAGCCCTTCTTGAGAAGATGTCAATTGCACAGCTACTCAAGAATTGCCCAGCATTTTATGGAGCCTGAAAGTTCATTACGGTGTTCACAAGAGTCCTCTACTGGTCCCTATCCTGAGCCAGACCAATCCCATTTATACCATCACATCTTATCTCTCTGAGATCCATTTTAATACTGTCCACCCACCTACATCTTGGTTTCCTTAGTGGTCTCTTTCCTTCTGGCTTTCCCATCAATATCCTATACGCATTCCTCCACCTCTGCCCCATCTGACCTGTACTCCCACTAAATCTATCTTATATTTTGAGATTTCTCCCACCACTGCACTGAGCGAAACTGCCTTATACATACTTCATTTATGAAATGATTTAACAACCAAAGTTTAACTAGAGGTACGGGAGTGTACTGCCTACAATTCTTTCAGCACAGACCAAAATACTAACTTCTCAAATCTAATGCAGGTCATTACCAAACAAACTGACAAACATGGTGGATAAAGCATGGCTGCAACTACTTAGAATCTTATATAGAATTAAAAACTGAAAATTATTCATTATGGATAAAATTTACTGATGAGCATTATGATGTAAATTGCAGGAAAAGTGGAACAAAACACTTTCACCAGAAGACATCTGTTATATGATACCAGGACCTTATGCTGATGGAGGAAACTTTACCATCTGCATACTAGTAAAAGGTCATGCAATGGCAGGAAGTATGTTTATATCAGGGAAATACCTTCAAAAATGCTTAGAGGAAATGATTCTCAATTTGAAACAAATGGTAAGAATGTTATTCATGTGTTACTAGTAAAAGTAAAGTAAAGCTATCCCTGTAACAGGCCGTGAAGGCCCATAGGGTTGTGAGATGTTGAGGGTCCCACATTATCTAGACAATCAGCTCAAAGATGGTGGTAAGGTTGTCAGCCTTACACACCGGCCGCGCTTTATTCCCCAGGAAAATTATTTAATTAATTCTTGGTACTCATTTCTGTTAGAGTGTGAGTAAATGCCAGGGCCATAGTGTGGCTGGAAGGATTAGCTCAATTGAAAAAAATCCAATGACCTCATCAGAACTTGTACCCGCGACCTCATGGCTTGTAGCATAGTGCTTCAACCAACTACGCTACTGTGTGCCCCTCATGTGTTACTTGTAGATTAGAAAATGTATTTTTCTTAAAGTAGACATGAAAGTGGTCATTGTCTGATCGAAATACTGTCCTAGCTCTTGCCTAGAATGACTGAAGAAAACCATAAAAACCTCAGGATAGCTGGTGTCCTGGCCAAAATTTGAACCCAGCATGTTCCAAATATAAATTTAGACTATTATCTTAAGTTCTAAGCTGAACTCACAAAGCCTGTTTCTCTACTGCAAATACTGTAGCCACTAAACTGCACCTTAGGCCTCATTTGAGGCTATCACAGGGGTGGTTATGAGGAGTTCCATCTTCTTGGATATAACGCTGTGTAGTCTGTTGAAAGTCAACTGAAGTTTTGGAGGAACATGTCGCCTCCATAATAATAAGCCATGCTACCTGCTTCACAGTGGTTTCTTGCATGACTTATTCTTCATCCCTGAAGATGGAGGTTACGTGTTCCCCAGAAACTTCAGTTGACTTTCAATGAACTACATGGTGTTGTATCCCAGAAGATAGAACTCTTATGCCCAATTGTTTTGGCATCATTTTAAGTCCTACACAGCTGTTCGTTGAGACCCTTGTGGTCTTAAGGCTCTTTCAGGTGTGAGTTTGATACTTATGCACAGAATGGAATGAAATCTGCGAACAAGGTCTCCATAAGGTTTCCTTCTTAAATCAAGAAAACATTTTAGAGCATATGTCCTGTGTCATTTATTTTTCAAGATTAACATCACCATAAAATTGAGCAAACTAGGAGCATTCAGAGGGTCAGGCTGTAGAAATAGCCATCTTCGAGCTTGGATGTTGGTTCAGATATGTGGATAATACATCTGTCATATGGTCACAGGGTTCACATGTGCTGAACAACTTTCTCCGCCATATAAACAGCATCCATCTTAACATGCAGTTTATGACAAAGCAGGAAGGTCAACTGCTCTCCCTGGACAGATAATTACAGGAGTGGCAATGGATTCTTAGGACACAAAGTCTATAGGAAGGCACCACACATGAACCAATACCACAACCCAACCTCACACCACCATTCAGATCAGAAACTCAGCGTTCCCTCAACCTTGACAAGCAGGGCATATAACATCTTGGATGATGCTAATATACACATAGTTGGAATAGTTGGTTTAGGCACTATGCTACAAGCCGGAAGGTCACAGGATCGAATCCAAATGAGGTCATTGGATTTTTTCAATTGACCTAATCCTTCCAGCCACACTATGGCCCTGGGGTTGACTCAGCCTCTAACAGAAATGAGTATCACAATATATCTTCATACTAAGTTTAATTCTTAGTTCCAATAGTTCATTATCAAAATCAGATCCACAGGAAAAGATATTTTCAAATGGATGCCTGTCTTTTTACATTCTGCAGATAAAACTACCTATATAAAGTTGCATATTTTCCATATATACCTAAGTGACCTCAGTATGACCAATCGCTTTGAAATTAAACTTGACTTGATCCCTATAACAGCTGTCAATTATTGCCCTGATTAACATTTATGCAGGAGCTGGGATATCTCAGTTGCTATAGCAATGGGCTGAGATGTGGATGACCAGGGTTCAATTCCTTGCAGAAACAAAAGATTCTTCTCTTCTCCACAGTATCTAATCTGGTCCTTGGGCCCATCCAACCTCCTATTCAATGAATACCAGTGGTTCTTTCCCCTGGGGGGGGGGAGGTTAAGGGACCAGTGTGTGAAACTGATCACTGAGCTCTGTAGAGCTACACCTCCATTCCCCCATACATCATAATGGCGTGGCACTTAGTTAATTAAGCACAGGGACAACTTTAACTTTATCATACTTACTTTACCCTATTATTTTTACAGCTGCATATAGAAATCATAGACATTTTCATTGGGATTCCAACAGCACAACAAAGTCACTGTAGGATACAGGAGATGAGTTGGAACAGAATAAAAGTTACAGTAGCAGTGATTGTGGTAATAGCAATATCCATGTCTATTATTGCTGCTCTCATATTCACCATAAAGCATCGGCAACGTCAGGAATTTTTGCAACCTACAGCTGGGTTATCTTACCAGGTGAGTTATATTAATTTAAATTTTAAATATAGTTTTGGAACCAATTTTACAATTAAAACATAAAGTTTAAAAAACTTACAGGTCACATTGGACGGAGTGATTTATTTTTGTAATTGTTAGTGTGATGGACCAGAATGAAACAAATCAATCTCAATTTTACAAATTTGAAGTATGCAGTTTCTGTGAAACTGTCATTCCCAACCTCAAAATTTCATATTTTTGGTTAGTAGTGACTCAGCATAGTCTGTGTAACATTCGAGCAGAAGCATTGGAAGTTGTACTGATGTTTCTGAAGAAAGAACAAAAGGAGAACACTATATAGTACTTCAGGATTATAAGGGCTTGGAGGTGGTACAGTTACATGTATATCAGGCCATCAGAGCCAATTTGATCTTTGCCAGGAGGGTAGGGCAATCAGTTTTGGAGGGGTAACAGCTAGAAAATTTGTTCTCACAAACTCATGTTTAAGCCCTTTATGAGTAATTGTACTGATCACATAAGGGTATTGTATTTTAAACAATTTGGTATCAATATTTAGCAGGCATTTTCCTTTTAATTTTGATTTTTTCCTAAGATTTGGGAAGGAAAGGCATGATGCCTGTTTCCTTCCCCCTTCTTGGTGACCAGATATGTGGAACTTCTTGACTGCAAATACAGTTTAAAGAAAAGTTGAAATAATTTTTATATAAATTAGAGTACCAAGAACGTATAACACATGAACTTAAGACTGCAACAATACACTACACTTTCAAAGGAAGGAGGCAAAAAACGTACTATTCCAAAAATCAATAGATATAAAATATGACAGTATTCGTAATTATGGGTCTCTGTTGTTCATGAATATGAATCATTACAAGAAGATGTCAACAATTAAGGGCTTCTGGGGATACTGCAGTTCTGATCTTTGCTTAGGAGTTGTACAGTGTGTGTGCTGATGTGCACTGTGTAACAGAAATACCATGACTAATATCAACTTTCACTATGATGAAAAGCAGTTGCTTCATCAGACTCACATGCTCATTCCTTCTCAGCTGAGAAGTCATAATGATGGTCGCCATCTAGCCACAGATGAGGAGTGCACTGCTATGGAAGCAAGCAATGTTCAGCTACAGGAAGTGAAAGAAGAGAAAGCTAATGGTTCCACACCTTCAACTTCTAAGGCTCCTGCGGTTGTTAAATTCATCAGCAAAGAGGAACATGAAAAGTGGGTTGTACCCTATGATGAAGTAATAATTCAAGGAGAAAAATCTATAGGTCATGAAGACACAAGACTATAACAAATGTACAAGCAAATACAGCTTTAACAGACAGAGAAATAAAAGTGAAACAATATTACCTTGAAGTTAATTAACACAAACATTTTTTTATGGTTCACCATTTAAAATATCACTATGATACTTTGTATTCACACTTGATTTTAACGATATACTCTTTAGATGGGTATTTGGAAGAACTAGTTAGATTAATTTATGTACAAGTGCAAACACACAAAAATACATTCGAATGACTTATTCTTGCAGCAGTAAAATATGATGAATGATGTTTCTGCATCCGTATGGACCAAAAGTAAGCAACACTGTTTACACCAAAAAATGCATATGATAAGGGCAAGTCTTACTATCAGGGCTCACAGAATGCTTGCTTGATGTAGGCTGTAATGTAAAAACAGAAACATTGTTTTTAACTGTCAGTTTATACTGCAATATAGCAGCTTGTGAAACAACTCATTTACTAAGCTTTACGCAACTATGACTGTGATAAAAGAATCACACAAATTCTTCTTTTGTGTACAATGATCGACTATTCCGACATAAACCATCATCCTATTTAAAAAAAAAATATCTTGAAGCCTGAATTCTATCTTCATCCTCAGGTAAAGAGCCTACTCAGTTGGACCCAATCAGTACAGCTAGTTCCTGTCTCTGGAGCTAGAATTCTTCACAGGTTAAATTGTTACCTTCCATATCCTAACTCATCCTTCACTGTTACCCTTTCACATCTCAGCTAATAAAGAGACATCTGAAGTACACCTTGCATCTACATAGACACAGCAGTTTGAATTGGCCACTTCATGCACAGCAGGCCAACTGCTTGCTCATGCAAGATGTTACATATATATATATATATATATAAGCAACAAGCGAACCCAAAAAATTCAGCATATATTGTACTTCACAATGAATGGCCACAGTCAGATAAGATTTTTTTTATTGCTAGTGGTGTGGGACTAAGTCCCTTGTACTGTGGCCACTTCTGGCCTATTGTACCAGCCCCAGATGATAGGTGAGGGTGATTGGTGGAATGAAGATTGGCAGGGGAAACCGAAGTACATGGAGAAAACCTGCCCCAGCGCCATTTTGTCCACCACAAATCCAACTTGACCAGGCCCGGGACCAAACCCGGGTCACCGTGGTGGGAAGCCAGCAACTAACTGCTTGAGCTATGGCGCAGCCTCACCAGCTGTTATAAAGTTTAATTTTGTTCCAAAAATATGCCATAAATGACTTTAATTAAACAAAAATTATTGGATGACATATAAATAACAAAATACATTTTCTAAAAATGACATAGTCACCTGAGGTATTTCCTGTTACATAAGTAACATTTTAATTACCAAGCATGCACACAACAGCTGGCAGAGAGAGAGAGTGTGGGTTGTGTGCACACATGTGGGTTTTTTGTGTGTTTGTGTGCATGCATGTGCCAGAGCTCATGTCATACTTTCTTCAAGTGACTGATTTGAGACATGGTGCTGGATTGAAGAGAATTTTGAAGGTGAGGGCAGTAGATTGCAAGTACAACTTCCTTGCCAAGAAACTTTCAGCATGGCAAGGGCAGTACCAGCTTGTCAGTGACAGATTGTGTGTCTGGCTTGGCTCCTCTATATTTCGTATTATGAAGTGGTATAAACTTCAACCGCAACAAACTGTAATTTAATGTTTATCTTTAATCTTGCAAAAGGGTGAGTTTAAGGAATAATTGCAATTTGGAGCTCAATGTACCCATCTCTCTGGCTTCACAACTTACCCTCTCTTGCTGCACAATAGTGACAAATAAAAATTCTAATATTCTTTGTTTAACATAGGTTCAAAGACAGAACAAACATAGAAAGTATTTTATAAGACAACCTCGAATAAGGACATAAATGAATTCTGGAGATCACTGAGTTTAACTTCCCAACTTTGTGGCCCATCTAGTGCCATGTCACTGAGACGAGAACACTACTTTAAGACTGAGGATGCGATAATATGCTGCCTAGACAGTGCTACTTTACACTTCAGGGGACAGTGACAGATGAGTGTAGGGCAATAGTGTAATGATTGGCAGGGAAAATTGAATAAATTTGGAGCAACACCTGCCCCAGTGCCACATTTTTCACCCTGAATCTCACATGAAGTCACCCAGGATTATACCAGCATCTAAGCACTAGAAGTATGGCATGACCCAGAGATTCCTGTATATAGGACAAATTGTATTTCAGCTGATTTGGCACTAAACAAAAATGAGATATGAAGGCTGTTCAAAAGTATAATCATTGTGACAATGCCAAAGCCACCAGTTTCAATTTCTGACAGTGTTACTTTAGATTAAGATATTTTTTCATTCAGATCCTATTAAAATTCATTCGTTCTACTACACTTAAGTTTAAACATACAAGAAGTAGAATTTTGTACATGTCTGACTTGTAGCTTGAATAAAAAAGGAAATATGTCATTTTCCTCCTGTCAACAGACCAAATATCACACCAACATACGATAAATGTTCATAATTTTGTGTCATACAGCATTCCTATTTTCAGCTAATCTACAGGAGTGCAAGTCTTACATCTTTGACAGTCAACATCAAGTGTTTTTTTTATTCTTTTTGCAAATGTACTCAGGTGAAAAAATTGGCTGCTCCTTCCATCAAGTGGGGTCAACTCATAATGCCTAAGTTTACTTCTCAGCTGTGCTGTTTGGAAAATATATAACTGGAGTAGATAGTCGAAAAGATGAACACATCCTATGGCAGGAATATAGACTGTGACATATTTAGCAAGCGGTCAAAGAATGAAGAACTTTGATATGTTGGGTTTTTGGACTTTATCCATCGTCCTGGTTTATACTATAGTAATGAAGAACTTGTGTGTTGGCTATGTGTATGCTGATTTAGGGAGTGAAGAATTTGGTCAATAATAACAACAACCATAATATCCAAATGTTTTACTTTTACAAGTACATTTTCCATAAAATATAATATGTATTCAAGTATTAAAATAAAGATTAAAATGTAAATATCATTTTCATTCAGGCTCACTTATGAAGTAAAATTAAGGCACTAGAACTAATAACATCTAGACACAGCAGTTCACAACAGCAACAACACAACTTTAATGTTTTAAATGTTTTAAACATATTTTATTACTTTTACTTTCCTTTTACTTACTTATGGGCATGCTGAACAGTCATCAAATCAACAGGGTTGTTACATTTGCATTTAAATAAAGCAATAATATAGCACTGGTATCCCCTCAGTTATGTGATATCAAATTATGCAGATTTTGTATTGATCCAATTTCATATAGATCTCTCTAATTTATTTCTGTCAGTAAACACTAAAAAACAGTTCAGTTATTTGTCTAAAACAATACATTTGGAATTATTATATGACTAAAATGACTGACATTAAAATTTTTTAATTAAAATTAAAGGTAGAGGAACTAAAGGAGTAATAACAAATTTTGAATTTCGTGAATGAGTTACGTGATAGCTCTTGTGAACATATAATTATTGTGTATGGCAATTATACAACAGCACTAGCAGGAACTTCACCACAGTCAGAAATTCCAAGTGTAACTTTGAAGAATCATAAAATGGCAGGAACATAGACAGGAAGAAACTTGTCTCATAACAATGTCAAATTTGGCAGCGGCTACAGTTAACATCTCCCATTAACACAGACAGTTCTACTGGCAGGAATGTAGGAACTTGAATGTTTGGGTAACTCTGATAAATGCAGTAAAAGTAAGTTACATCCTTAACCATACAAATCTATTCAGCATACAACAGAGAAATATCCAACTCCAGAGAGTAGAGATCTTCAGAAGCAACAGCTGCAAAGCTAGCCAAGCAATTCCAGACCTTTTATTAACAGGAAGGTTCATTATCATCTCTACAAGACCCTGCCACCAATCAATATACTTAGCCATGGGAATTCAAACAACATCACAACAGCCTATTTCTAAAATCTGTTTAATATTACGATCCTATCTATATTTACATGTTTTCTGACTAACATTCTGAACTTAAAAATCTATATCAGAATACACTGTTCAACAGAAGAGGTTAAATTTATTCCTTCTGGTATCAGGAACCTACACATAACTAAAAAGATTGTCTACTAATGCTATATTTCAGAAACTGTTGCACTGGAATCCAGACAACTCATGTCATTATGTATACCATATTCTGTGGTCACAGAGTACCATGGCATAGAGAATATAGACTTCAAATACAACACAACTGCTGTTTTTAGAACAATGAACTAGAAAAAGCAGTACAGCAAAGAAATTATGTAGAAGTATCTATCTCATGATGACCATATAAGGTCAAAACATGTCATAGAGACGGCATGTATATAAGGGTGACAAAACAGCACACCAAAATCTATGTGTACAACAACTTTAAAGATTACCTATTACTTCCATGCCGATCACAGTGAACACATGGTCTAAGGCATGAAATGTCTTCACCTGCTCTAACACTGGGATTGTGAGCTCAAAAGCCATTCATGGCAATTATTCTGTGTTTGTGTTGTTCTGTGTAGGTAGCAGCCTTGTGACAGGCTGATCCCTCATCCAAGGAGTCTTACTGACTGTCTAAGATCAAGAAACTGAAGTGAAACGAAGCGTTCCATGGATGACCTATGCTCCAAGTAGGAGCAATAGGAACAAAGATAGATATATTACTTCCACTAAATAGTAGAAACACTCACTGTGTTGTGTGGGAGATGCCCTCTAGAAACAATCACAGCTAAAACCACGATATATGGTTTGTACATATACGTTGTTTGAAAACCTGATGAAATAAAGACAATTTCTGAAATGTACTTCACAAAGCACAAGAGGATAGTTTTAATCCACGTGTCACACTACCATCAAAGACTTTAAACTCACACTGACTATTTCTTTCTTCTGTGAAACAGAAATAGTATTGCTGGTACTTGTTAATATAATCCTACCACAGGCAATCTGAACCATTTCTTACAAATCATAAACAATACTGCAATATGTACGAGTGACTACAGGTGGGGTTTGGATTGGTGATTGGATTTACTGACCACTTACAGATCACAACTACAAATGACTCTAGTGTTATTGCTAATTCACTCTTTACAATTCACTATAGCACACGCTACATATCCTCAATCTGCTGTGTCTTCAGCAGCTGTTGCCTGGTAGTGACTTCCAATGGCAGACGTTCCCCTTACTCTAGGTTCCTGAACAATTCCCGCGCCTCAGCTGCCAGCTTCCAATAGCAATGGCTCACAAGGACTGAAACGAAACAGTTCTCTAAATAACTCACTAATCTTTTTTAAATGCTAGTGGGGTGGGACTAAGTCCCTTGTACTGCGGCCACTTCTGGCCTATTGTACCAGCCCCAGATGATAGGTGAGGGTGATCGTGGAGCAATTTGTGGAATGAAGATTGGCAGGGGAAACCGAAGTACTCAGAAAAAACCTGCCCCAGGGCCACTTTGTCCACCACAAATCCCACTTGACCAGACTCGGGATCGAATCAGGGCCACCACGGTGAGAAGACAGTGCTATGGCACGGCCAAAATAACTCACTAACTCACCACCCAACTACCTCGCTTCACTTCACTAAAGTGCACTGCACTCACTCATTGTCCCACTTATAACATCTAGACATGGACTGCACAGAACAGAACACACCATTCCTATGTAACTGTATCATTGTTGTGTGCACAGCCATTGGCATGGACTGCACAGAAAACACTGCTTTCCAGCCAGTGCACTGGTGTATGTTAGAAATCTGTTGCCTAGCAATGGGTGTTGTCTACAGTTATTACTTAGCAACAGGTCTATAAGCTACAATATGTTTTATAGAACTATAAGGTTTATTTTGGACTCTATCCATCGTCTGGTATATAAGACAAAAAACCACAACATTTCAGAGACTGGATCTGTCTCCGTCCTCAGGTGGATGGGGCAAGATAGACCTACTCAGTTGGGCCTGTTAGAAAGAGCTAGTCTCAATCACTGGACCACTGTATAGTTCTATACAGCATATACCATTGTCAGATCCTTTAAAATTTACAATATGTTTGTTTAACAGTTATCATCTGGAATTAGGGGATTGTAAATTTTGTGGTTCTACAAGGCTAGTGGCCATATTTTAACTTCGGGCTAAGGGTATTAGTACAGTATTAAGAAAATGCAACACTCTGCCATCTGGACCTTGCAGACACACCATCACAGCAATGTGATACATAACCTATGAAGCTTAAAGATAAATTTGCAAAAGGAAATTTGTAATTCTGAGAATTCCTCATTATAAAAGTGGATTTTATGTAAATATTTTGAAATTAGTAATGATGAAACAAATCCAAAATTGCAGCGATGGGATGTGGCAATGCAGAGAAAGGATATACATGATGACACTTTTGTGTTCTAAAAAAAATATCAACCTAGAATGGTAATTGATGAATCTTTATATTGTAACAGACTTGATCAACGTGTAGTCAGGCAACAACTCTGTAAACATGGTCCAACACACAACAATAGATGAGGCTGTGTGTTTTCTATGTCATCTGTGTCATGCCCAGTGCTGGTAATGGACCAATCAACTCACAGTCTGACACATGATGTGTTTTCTGTGTGGTCTGCGCCATGTAACAATAGAAGGGCTGTTTTCTGTGAATGGTCCATGTCAAGAGGATAGGATAGAACACAGGAATGGGAATTGCCTGGACTTGAGTTCTGAAGTTCTGAGGGAACAGCAGTGTGGCCAGAAGAAGAATTAGAAGACTCAGTGTGTGACTTTATGTGTGCTGTAGTACATCGATATTGGGATTGTGTAATTTAGTGAGACTTTTACAGTACCTGTGTTATAAACCTGTTGCCAGGAAACGGATAGTGAAGACTAGAGGAAAGAGACAGAGAAGATTAGTGTGGAGTAATTGTAAATTGTGTAAATCAGCAATAGTGTAATAATTATTTGTAGTTACGTCCTGTGGGTGGTTAAAAAATCCAATTACCAATCCGAACCCCATCTTTAGTCACTAATACACGTGACAATGAACTTTATAATTTTCAGATTGAGAAATCTATCTACATTTTACATTCAAACTTAGCAGCCAAACATTATTTCAGCTTTCAGCTTTCATACTCTTCATATTTTATTGTAACATCAACACACTTTTAATATCCTGTTCCTCATTTTATAATCCATCAACCAATTGCAGTCACTACACACTTCAGGCATAACACGAATATTCCAAATACAGAACTAAAGTCATTCATTCATTCATTCATTCATACAAACACATATGACACTACAGATCTTCTTAAATGCATCACAATTTGTACATTAACTGCACTAGAAGCATAATAAATGTAACAATATACACATGTAATAAAATACACAATAAAATAAAATGATGTAACAGCATACAGACTTTTTACTGAAAATGTGATGTCATGGCATGTGAATTACATTTATGTCACAGTCAGCCTTGTAAAATTTTGTAATTTCTTCAGACTTCTGTTTCTTCATGCTGTCATTGTCAGTGAAACTGAAAGAATTTACTGCAGTACACATGTACTTGTATTTCACTGCTCTCCAAGGAAATAATATTACAACCATGAAAAAGGAGAACTTGAATAACATATGAGGTTCTCATGGTGGAGAATATACTGAACACATTCTTCTAGAATGTGATGCCATGTACTTCGGAAGATAAATTTGTATGAAACACTGGTACCTACCTATCAAACTATACAGCATCACATCCCATAAGACTGTGATATAAAAAGAACTTTTCAGGTGAAGAACATACAGAAACACTGCAAAACCTCTGTCAAAACTGAAAGTGTTCCTTCATGCTGAAAATCTGATTTCAGAAACAAGAAGACATGATACAACATTTACCAATTTAATTTTGTAAATAACAAACATAAAAACTTTGAAATCCCTTCACTGCTGCCACTGGAGAAAATAGAGATAGAAGGAATACATGACAAATATTTTACTTACACGGCAGATCAACTCAATGACACTACATCATACTTGCTCTAATAGGCTCTCTCTTATCTCCTACCTACCACACACCACAGCTGCCAAATATTGTCAAACTGGCATTCAAGCTATTACTGATACTTACTTTTATCTGAAATATAAACATAAATAAGATATATATATATAAACTTTTATTTAATATAGTTATAAAAAATATAATAGTTTTTAAATAAATATTTTTATCAAAAATTTGAATAATTGACTAATGTGGTTATTGGACACATTACATGAGTAAATATTTTTGTACAATTTTCTAAAAGAATAAGAAATTATAGAAAAATCATGATATGGAGGAATCAGAGTCTCAGTATAAATGTATTGACAGTATATTTACCAAGTCATAAGACATTTATAATCTTATGATTAAAATTTAATCCTTTAATAAGAATATAATGTATAAATATGTAAATGTTGACAGCCTACATTTATTATGGAGAACTTCTAATGATGAACAAAGGGTTGAAAGATATAGGTTATCTTAATAAAATATTTAATTTCCATGATCTGCATTACAGTGGAGCAGATGCAGCAAGGTTCAGAAATGGGTCATTTCAAATGGAATAAGATTTTGAACTACAAGAGTACATTATAAAGACTGGTTAATACATTATAGAATGACGCTCTCAATGTTAGGTCTACAAAGTGCTGATAAAAATAAAAAAAAATATATATTAAAAAGACATACATAATGTCACAGTGAACAAACAAAAACTACCTACACATGGCAAATGTACATAAACATTGCCATTAGTCACTTTCACTGGAACCAAAGTGACGAACTGTATCCCCGGTGCCCAGTATACAGTAATTTCTGGTGCACTGTCGCATACAAAAAGACATGCTGTAGAGGCACCAAATCTGTTCCATCACGTATGCATTTCAAATTTTTGCAATACACTTTAGAAATTGGTTCTAAAGGGTTCTGACAATGGTATACAACACTCAGAATTACTGGGTTTTTGGACTTTGCCCAACATTCGGCGTTCTAAAAGCTAGTAAACATAACATTTTTGAAACTGGGTGAGGGGGAGTCAGCTTCTCTATTGGGTCCCTTAGAAAGACCTAACCAGCTATCTGTAGTTATGCTGAGCCTGGCTGTCCAGTAATTGATGTTAGCTCTTTCTAAGGGACCCAGCAGAGTAGGTTGTCTCCCCTCACCTGAGGATGGAAAGAGATCCAGTTTCCAAAATGTTGTGTTCTCTAGTTTTTAGAATATGGGACAATGAAAAAGTCCAAAAAACCAGTAATTCTGACTTCTTACATTCTTGCATGATCTGTTATGGATAATGGGAGTTCTGGATACTAGAATCACAGATATTGGGTGCTCCATTGTGATGAGGGTCTTTGTATATACACAGAAGCTGCCCATGAAGAGAAATACAACCTGAAAAAGATCGGTGTATTACTCATTTCCACAATGGATACAAAAAGTATAACTGATTTATATTTAACTATAACAGCATGAAGCTGACAGTTAACAAAACTTTGGTTGTACAAGATTTATAAAAAATCTAAGAGATACAGTTCACTCCTTCCAACTACTGTTGTTTAAGGCAAAAATTCAAAATGAGTATTACATATATAACAGTGATATGACAGAGGTGTTTGATATGGTAAAAATAAAGGTAAAGTTATTCCTGCACCAAGCAATTAAGACATATGGGGGAGTGGAGGTACGACTCCATGCAGTCTTCTTACCCTTTCATACCTTGGGAAGAGAGTCTCCAGCACTCAATGGACTGGAATCTGGACAGTCCCTTGAGCATCTTGACTCCATGGAAACTTAACCTAAAAGTGAAAGCTAGCAGTCTGGATTGTGATTACAAATAATAAGATAATAAACAGTGACTAATCACTATTTCTGGCACATGTTAAAAATTAGGAAATGGTGACAGCATATGATGAGGGTTCATACTAGATAAAAGTACACTTGTTCTCTTTTAAAAACATAACAAATAGTAGCACTTTCATCATTGCACAGAAAGAGTCAATAATTGGTACTGTAAAACAAATAAAAAAATTACATTCTTTCCCTCTTATGTCACTGTCCTAATGTCATCTGAATGAAGCTCATTTCCTCTTAAATCTAGATTATATGGGACCATGGCCTTTAACAACCATGGTAACAATTTCCTTAATCCAATCCATGCTACAGACATAAATACTCATCCTTTGACTTGTTAGGTTGGGTTATATTAGGTTATGTACCAACATATATGTACATATTCTTCCATATTCTAAATCAGTCAAAAAGCTCAGTAAGGAAAGAGCAAACAAAAAAACAAAGATGTCATATAAACAGAGATAGGAACACACCTAACATAGCTTAAGGAAAATTACATATGTCATCCTGTTTTACAGTAGTCATAAGTTTTGAAGTTTTCACAGAAGTGTTCAAATTGTGGTCTTCTACACTGAAAATTTGTGCAGTTTTGCATGAGGACACCTACACTTTGAAGAAACAGACTGCGTCCATCCTTAGGATCCAACCATCATCATACAATCGCCATGACTCTGATGACAGAGACAGCATGTTCCTGTGAAAAGCCCCTTGGTTACCCACCTTCATGACTGCATGGCATTACAGCCCAGAGAACCACACTCTGACTAAGACAATTATGGACGAAAGCTGATTTGGCATTACAGAACTAGTAATGACTGCCTGGAGACCATGCTCGAGTAGGAGAAATAGAGAACACTGTACAAACAGATTTACATGTAAGTTTTGACTGTGAAATTAAATGTATCTTTTGCATACATCACCTGTACTATGGTGCGTTCATTTAAACATTTCTTCTCATTGTCCCATTGTCTGGATTCACAGGATGTGATGTCTCTGCTTTAAGGTAAAATAGACACATGTACTCCATGGGGCTCATTACATAAACCTAATCCTTTACATAGTACAATAGCAGATAATTTTTTTCCCTTCTTGTTCCAGTGTCCAAATCAGTTACATTCATGACAATATTAAAACAAAGCCACAAACCATTCACTCTAACTTCACTCCAACACCATGAACTACATACATTGGACCCCTGATAACAGAACCAAGCAAGTCAAAGATCACACACATCAGTAGCAGTTTAGCCTGAATGATGCTGAATAGAAATTAACTTATCATAGTCTTTTTCTCTCTGAGTCAGCTGACAGTGTTGCTGCTAGAAGACTCACTGTTGCTGTGTGCACTCCAGATGAGCTGTCTCGTGGTAGGGGTAGCTCCCACTGACTTGATGACAGTGTGTCGGAGGTCCACCTTTTTAACTGCTGTTGTAGTGGTGCCCGACTGAATGGGCGTTGGCACTGCTGTGGTCTGCGCCGATTGGCTGCTTGCTTCGCTCTGTCGGCTAGCCTGGAGAAGCACTGTGGTAGGCTTCCTCACTTATGTTGAGAATATCAAGATATTCAGATACCACATTAAGTTGCAGGTCCCCTTTATTGGCCATTGTCATCACTATCATCCTGTAACATGGACAATGGGTGCCTAAAGGATGCACCAATCCCTCAGGCGAAATTAATGCAATACCCACACAGACCTTGCTTCCTCCATAAAGCAGCTGTCTCTACAACTGTACGAGTATGAGCTTTAAATGGCGCATAGCAAACCTGATGGAGACTTTGGTAATAAATAAATGAAGTCCATTCTTGGTTAAATAGTATTACATTGCTACGTGTGAATACGCTTCCGACTAATCCCTTCGCAGCCAGTCTGATGGTGGGCAGATGAGGCAAGTTATGAGTAGAGGGATTGGGGAAGTCCTGTCTTGGGGAGTCTCATCCTGGGTGTTGCATCAGAAACATGAATCCAGACTCAACTTGCTATTTGTATGATGAAATCTTGCAAGTGAAATATGCAGCATGTCTTAAACAGAAAAGAAACATTGTATACACAGGATGAGGATTGAATATTTGAACATAAATTAAAAGAAATATGATGAAAAACACTTTAAATATAAAATATGCAGCATAAATAGAAATCTTCAAAAATATTAGGCTTATTCATAAAGCTGGCAAAATATGCATTTATATGCACCATCAAACCATGTCTAAAATTTAAAAATTGATGTAATGCATACATATATTCAAATGAACATACTTCTTGGTTGAAAGGAAGAAATATGCATTTGCATGAAAATCCAGTCCCTAGTTATGACATATTAATCTTACGAACTCTGTGATCATTTCAAATCTATTTGGTCATTTAAAGACACTTACAAGGTGTATGATCATGAATCTCATGCCAAGCTGAAGTTGGCACCCATCTAGCTCAGAGTGCAGGAGCAGTAGCAGCAACAGGTCTGTGGATAGTCTGGTGCATGAACCTTGTTCTCATAGCCACAAAGCCAGAATTCCCCATCATAGCCTTTCCACTCATAGCGGACTGACGTGATAGGAACCACACGAACCTGCTGACGCTAAAAAATAAAGCAATTCATCCATTATATTTATATAAGACGTCGTTACATAATTAACGAACAAAATCTGTACTACTTTAATATTAAAATCACAAAGAATATTTGTACTGCCCAAAATATGAGGGCTACTCGGAAAGTAACCTCCGTTTATTTTAGGCAACTAATGCAAGAATGGGGAAAAGCTCGCGCATGCAACATAGCATCACATGACTCATTGCCTTGTAAACCATCATATAACTGGTCACTTAGTATTTGCTCTTGTCTCTACAGAGTGAGTTATGATGTATCCTGCGATTGATAATATCATCATGTTAATTAGGAACAGAGGAACATCATTAAATGAAGTATAGCCAACAGGCAATACAATTCCCAAGTAAAACAAGATGTATTAGTAAAATAAATTTGAAAAAAAAAAAAAAAAACTTCTCACATTAAAACTGAAGAGGAATGGCTGAAACAAGAAGCTTACCTGGGCTAGTATCCTCTGGTCCTGGTACTTCCTCAGATGATCTTGCACAAGCTGAGCAGAAGCCATATTAATGGCCTCATCAGGGAATCCCTGCAATGGAATCACTTGTGGACCTTCCTCTTCATATGCAACTTGTCCAGACACAAAGCGAACCAATTTTTCTGGCAATGCCATATCCTCTACAATATGTTCAGAAGTATTCACTTTCCTGAAAGGAAACAATTTCAGGTAATTCAGTCTGGAAAACAGTATGATGATACATTTACATTCACTCTAGAACTTCAATTTCATCTGTCTCAGATGAATGGGTATATTATGTTTGAGATCTTTTAATGTATCACACCAGCTTTCACATAAGCATATACAGAAACCTGTCACCTCCCGTGGTTTTGCTAAAATGGTTTTAAAATATCAGCAGTTTATTATCTGTACTCATATCTTCCAACAGCTCTAAATTAATCCACTAATCCAGCATACCTAACATCACGGTTGAGTCATTACTACTTTTGCCATGTATTCTGATCCAATTCTCTGGTTGTTCTCTGCCTGGGGACCTCCACAGTCATCATTACTCCCTTGCAGGCCTTCACGTATTTCAGAGTTCATCATTCGCAGCCTTCTTCTCATTTGATGATACAAAGTATAAACAGTTGAGGAAATTATAAATACAAACCTCTCCGTCCAATGTGACATGTAAGCTTTTACTACATACTGCAGAAAGCTAGAATACACAGCACACAGTGCTGTCCTATAATTATAAGTCTAATTAGAAATGAGAGAGTTTGAGAGGAAGTTACATGATTCTACTAACCAGGTAACAGTAAGACGAATGTAGCACAGAATTTGGCCATGACCCTCACACACAGAACAGCTTAACTTTCCCTTTGCATTACACTCATTGCAGTCTTGACGACCACGGCCATGGCGAGACAGGGAGCAATTGATGCACCTCTCCCTCTGTTCTGATTGGGTCCTGTATCCATATCCATTGCACATCTGACAACGGATCTGGCAAAGTAATTCTGTCCTTCAGTAATGTTCATTACAAAAAACCTGTATCCATATGTTCCATACTTACGTTATACAGCAACTTATCAGCTGTATAAATAATGTTATGTTTTTTTATTTTCTTCAAACAACTATTAACAATATAAGAAACATTCAGTTACAAGACATCTTCATGCTGTTCACATATTTCAAGTTCCATGTAACTACACACAGAGCATTTTTTTAAATATGTTTGCTGGTATTCTAATGGAAAAAAAAAGAGGCTGAAACATGTAATGCACCAGCAATGTGCAATTTTGATGAGTACGATGGTATATAGCCACTACTGATCAGTACGCATACCTGTGCATACTCACTGAAAAAGAGCACTAGGCATGTATAACGAAAAATACATAAACAGCTTAAGGATGAGGTCACAACATATAAATTTATAGCTGACTCTCTCTTACAGTACATTATATTATTTTAAATTATGTTACATGGTGTGATCATAAAGTTGAAAAGGTGAGATAAACTATCACGTCTCATCACCCAAACCTACTGGCTATTTCACTTCTTCAATGAATGTTGGTAGCTGTTATTTTGATTGTAGTGTTAACGAAAATTGTATTCATTCATCCTGTTGCATTACTATAACTTTTACATACAATATTAATAATACAGTTCCGTCAACAGTGCAACTATTTTATTCTTTATTATTTTGAGCGTGGTTGGGAATGCTTTATTCCTATTCTTGTTCTGTTTTTCTAGTGGGGCAGCTACACTGGAAAAACATAATTTTTAAGTAGTTATCGCAGAAAAACAGCATAGTCAAGTGGCATTTTTCAAGGTTTTGCACAAAATATTAGGTGAGCTCCAAAAATTTGTCCTTATAAATGGTAGTGGTTGTTTTCCAGCTTTCAAGACGATAAATACCAGAACTTTCTTGGAATGAAATACTGTACTGTAGTGTCATTCTGTGTATGTAAGTAGGTGTGCAGGTTCCGTCAACACAATGTAATATACAATTGAACAACTACGTACACTTAATCTGTTTTGCTAAATGTTTCAGCCTAACTGGCCACCACCGAACTATGGCTACAATAATTAGCACACACTGGCCAGTCCTTAGAACTGGAATCTGGTGTTAATGATTATACAGTTTTGCAACAGAACTACACAGTTTTGTAGTGTTCACCAGTTAACATGGCTGAGTTAAAATTCAAATGTGTTTCTGTATCTAAAATTGTGGTTAATTAAAACGTAGTATGAGACACCATAGAATGTTAATGAGTGCTTGTGTTGTGAATTACTGTGTTTACATGTCATATATATATATATATATCTTCTCTGACGCATACCGTCTCTGTGTGTGTTGCTGAAGCAGTTGCTTCTAGGTTTTGAAGATGTTGTGGACAGATGTTGACCTGCTTTGTATTTGGAAGACACTGAAATCATGCCCAGCCCACAGTCCAGCTATGCTGACTAAGGGTTTTTACGGTTTCCCTCAGGCCTTCCAGGCAAATTCTGGGATCGCACCATAAAATTATATTGCGACCATTTCGTTCCATATCCTTTCCAGTTCATTTTTCATTTAAAATCTGCCCATTCCATGTTATACACAGTCTGAGCTACTGACAGTATCATTAAATAAACCACAAATATAATTTGAAGAATAATCCATTGTTAGACAATGGATTCTTAAAACACGATCCATGGCAATGAACACATTTGGAGGAATCAAAGCATTGCCCTGAGATTGAAACACGTTTCATGCCGACGGATGAAACAGGGAATAATAAAGGAACTGTAAGGCATGGTGACTTCTATCCAGCAGTGGATTTGTGAACTTGAGGAGCAGAGACCAGTCCAAGATCCAGGCAGCAGCACTGAGACATTTCTTCATAGAGATTCATCAGACAGACATCATTCAGAAGGAGTACAATGTGTGAGCTGTTTTACTTGATTCTAATTGTAAAGAATTACCAATAAACCTAATAATCAAATCCAGAACCCATTATTATTAGTCACACCAACCCCTGATAGGTGACAATAATATTTTCAACTCAAAATTAATCATCAAACATACCCAACCCTTTCCATAGCATTCAGCGCATACAATATGGCCAGCCCCTTTGCAACGATGGCACTGTTTGACTGAAGAAGTGTGAGGTACCCTGATGAACTTCTCCTCATTCTTGAACATATCAGAAGGCTGAGAATTAATATCCCATGGTAAAGGAGCTGGTCCATTCTCTGCACCATCTACTTCACCTCCAGAGTATGGAACGAATTTCCAGGATGTCTCACGCTTCTCTGTGAAAGTCTGCAGCTCGTACTGAAAATGGGGTGTTACTTGTATAAAAGTTACAGTTTTACATTACAGAGAGTATCTTGACATTTCCACTTACCTGTGGATGCAGTCAGGTTCAGTTATGGCCCACTTAGGTTAGCAATAAGAGAAAAAATACTGTTACATAAGTCATTCACATTTAATTCTTAACAGTTACGTCCTTAGACACATGGCCATGGCACTGAAGGACAACTGGACCTGTATCCTCATTAAAGGTCAAACACTGTTCACATTTCAGAATTTCAAGTAACTGTACTAAAGCTCTAAATTTAGATTATCTTACTTTGGTAGAGGACAAAATGGCCAGTCTTACAAACACATGCATCTCAAATAAGTCATACATGACATAAATCACACATGAGTTCTAAGAAACTTTACACAAATGGCATTCAGGCAAAGCAATGTTTCCTAAAGTTTTTTGACAATGGTGCAACGTGTTTAAAACTACTCTTTCGGACGTCATTCATGGGTCCCAGTTTTAAAACTGGGTTTTATTTGACACTAGGCAGAATTACTCTGTCTGGTTTGAGAACAGCAATACCTAGGGAACTAACAGAGTAGGTTTCTACTTGTATAGGCCTCATGATGGTACAGAACCCACTTAAAAATACAGTGGTCTGAAGAAACCGGGAATATTTGACTTCGTTCATCCTGGTCCGTCACATTAGCAATAGTGCCATCCAGTGTGATTCATAAATATTGTTTTTTTTTTTAATTTTTCATCCTTTACATGTTTCGGTCATAGAGAGCATCTTCAGAAGGACATTATCAATACATACGGAAGCTACAGTTCCAATGTCATAGATATATAATATTATTCTGTAATTACTACATTGTGCATCTTCCTTTAAAGAGAACAAGTAAAATGGACACAAACCAAATTGGTTCTAGGTTTTAAGTTTATTAAACAATACTTTGTAAAGAGACTAATTATAATACCTGTAATTTATAAATGTTTTTAACAAATTCATGCACATTGTAGTAATTGTTATAGAATAATATTTTATATCTATGACATTGTAACGCAGTTTCCGTATGTACTGGTAATGTCCTTCTGAAGATGGTCGCTATGACAAAAACATTTAAAGGATGAAAGATTTAAAAACAAATGTATCAATCACACTGGAGGGCATTAATAATCTTTTAAACCGGGAAAACGGACAAAAGTCCAAAAGAATAGGCTTAACCACTGCAGTGTGCACTGTAGAGGACAAATCTATACTGGTCTTCAGTACAGGGACCAAGTGCACAACACAGTACCACAGACAGAGTACAGTAAGACCTGAGGCCTATGTGTATCTGCTGTCATCTATGCTAGCGCTACACGCAGCAGTTTGCACTCACCGATCATGGCAAAGTGATTCAGCAGGGCTGTAATTAGAAGAAAGAAAAAAAAAAAAGAGTCCAAATTATCGCGAATTCTGAATTCGTAAGGTTTCACTGTAGTTCAGAAATCTATAACACATTTATGTAGTTAAATGTCCTTATGCAAGAAATGGTCTTTTGCAAAACTACGAAGGTGAAATGAACTGAACCACTCACATGAAATGCAGATGAGTGTTTGAGTTTGGTTATGGCCATGTTTCTTGCAGCACTTTCTCCGTAACACCAATGCTTTTTCACATGTTGCAATAGAGCCTGACGAGCTATCTTCTCAGACACATTTGGGTGTGGTGGTTGGACTGAGTGATTCAAGCTGTCCTCCCACCACATCTCTCTGACCGATGGTGATGGTGGTGGTGGTACACTGACTGAAAGACACAACACAGTTTACAGGATAATTTTCAATGCTATTTTTCTCAAATCAGAACATAGCTGACCGATACAAATGTACAACCAATAGGTGTATTTGAGTCAAATTCTCACTGGACTATTACATTAGTTCTCTATGCTGTCATGCTCAATACAAACTGTACGCTGAAGAATTCCCCTTCCTCTCATACAATCTGAATTTTAGTGAGAAACTGAATTAGAGTTTCAATTTCAAAGGCTTTTCAGACATTCAGTATTTCTAGGAAATGTTTATATTTGTACTGAAACCGTACTTTCTATGAACACTGAGGCGCTGAAAACATAAAGGTATAGAAAGTCACTTGGGTCCAATTATACTGTACAACACAACACATAATTTCTTTTTTTCCTTCAAAGTAAAACATGTGATTCTAATAGAATTGTAATTGCTGAACTTAAATCTGAGCTCAGAAACTTTGTAGCACTCATGATTTTACATGGAAAGGATCAAACCTTGATATGTAAGAAAGTACAGCCAGAAATGACGTGGCAGGGTTTTGACCAATCACTGCACAACAATGTTCTGACCAATAGCCGAGTTATATCAACCAACAGATGCATGCTCTTGTCACTCTCCAAGCATAATCTTAGTGAGATCTGACAAATTCTTGTATTTCTCAAAGAAATAAAAAATGTAGTTTTTGAAAGGAAATGTCAATGATGGAACATTTTCAGTAACATTTTTGTAATCTGCATATGAAACATGCTAGAGTTACCCAACTTTATACAACGGAGAAAATAAATAATGTACAGTGATTTATTATTTTATAAAAATGAAGCTAAAATATATTGGGGAAAAAAAAGTTAATTAAACACAATAATGTAATGAGTGATGATCTAAAGTAAAAAGTACCCATTTGACTGAGAGAAAAAAATATGTTGCATCAGACTGATGGCTGCACAAAGTTTATCCTGCTGGCTTGGGATTACGTAACTGGTATGCAAAGTAAATAGTCATAAAGAATTCCACTATTTAACTGCAGAATTTGAATTCTGCACACAATGTCTCAGACATATTCTTTCTTACATAACAAATAACATACATATTTTCTGAACTACAGATGTGATCACAATTGTATACAGAACCACTCACCTAGATCACCATTAGTCAGTGTCACCCTATGTGCATTTTAGACTTGCAGTAAAAGAATTTAACTCTAAATTACAGATATGTGCATGTTACAGTTACTCAGAAAACCATACATTGTGAAAATCTGTGATTATGACGGAGTCAGTGTTTGTGATGCAGTTTTCAGACTTCATATTAACAAAAAGGAACCCTTGTGTTCTTATGCGAGTGAATGAGTGAGTGAGAAGGGCTTTATTGTCTGAGCCAATAAAAACAAAATGCAATCGATGCCAGATGAGAATCATCTACCATTACTGACTACCAGAGATACCATACAAATATGTTGTGTTTACATCTTCAAAACACAGTGGTACAAGGCCAGTAACCTTGTCAATTGGCCCCTTACCAATATACATAGGGCCATACAGAGATGTTGTGTTCCACAGTTACAAATCTGTCCGCATTCATTCCTGAAGTATAAAAGAAATTACTTTACTTTACTTTACAGAACGAAGAGGAATTAACTCTTTGCGCTGTAGACTTAATGAGAGATACTGGTAATTACACGTGTGGAAACTGCACTCTCTGGAAGAATCTTTGCAGAGCGAGTTTTTTTTTTTGCGTGAGAAGCCTCGGACAGAAGAGTCGACCCATAATGCTTCACTCCTGCACTACAAAACTCACTGTATATACCAACAGCACAGTGTCCAACCAACTAACTAACTTCATGGAGCTGAGCCAGTCTTGAGAAACCGCCAATTGTGCAGGTACTCAAGAGCTTCGTAGTACTTATGGAAGCCGAAGGTTCCTTACCGTGTTCACAAGAGCCCTCCACTGGTTCTTATCCTGAGCCAGATCGATCCAATCCATCCCATCCTATTTCTCTAAGATCCATTTTAATATTGTTCACCCACCTGCGTCTTGGTCTTCCTAGTGGTCTCTTTCCTTCCAGCTTTCCCACCAATATCCTATATTCATTCCTCTTCTCCCCAATCAGTGCTGCATGCCCTGCCCGTCCACCTATACACGTCACTGACCGCTACGTTACACTGTTTGGTGACCATTTGCAGCCCTTCATGGGCTTCATGCACTCCCACATGCTGGGATATCCCAGCAGGACAATGCACCGTGTCATCGGGCCGGAGTTGTCAAGAAATGGTTCGAGGAGCATTTTGGAGAGTTCCGACGAATGGTGTGGCCACCACGTTCGCCCGACATGACGCAAATCGAGCATTTATGGGACTCGGTGCAGAGGGCCATTCGCACCCAAAATCCTGCACCTAAAAATACCAGGGAGCTGTGGGCGGCTATCCAGACGGCATGGCTCAACATCTCTCCAGAGGTCTTCCGTCCACTTGTGGAATCGATGCCACGTCGAGTTGCTGCACTTCGCCGGGCTAGAGGGGGGTCCTACACGATACTACGTGCCTATCCCATGACTTTTGGCACTTGCGTATTTTTTGTTATTTTGAGAACAAAGGTTGTAAACTAACTTTCTGAATGGTAGCCGTGTTTTGGGTCAGAGAGGCAAGTTTTCGACAAACACAACGGGCAAGATGGGTGAGATTTCAAGAAGGAATTTGTGGGGAGACACTGATCAAGAGAAAGCATCCTATATTTAAATGTATATGCAAGGCACACACAGTAAATGCATGCCGCACCACCACCACCACCACCACTAATGGTGCTAGATAGATCCAAATTTAGGCACCGGCCGCTTCTTCCACTTTTTTAACCGTATACACACACGCAAGGCGCCTACCTACACAGGAAGACACAGACGCAGATAAACGCACAGAGCCATCCATACCTTAGACCGCGCGGCAACTTTGATCGGCCTTAACAATTCTAGGTAATTCATAATTGTTCCACAAATTCCTATACGCCCTTTGTTTATTTAGTGTATGACAAAACGAGACATACTATTCTGTTGCACACAAAAATTCTCAAAAAGGCAATTCCTTAGGGCCAAAGACCACTTAGGGGCATCTTCGTGCAGTTCTCACTGGTGCCCTAAATATAAACGTGAATTGTGCTTTATACTGTCTACACCATAAGTAGTTCTATATCTATCGTTTCGAAACTGAATGCTGTTAAGAGAAACATTGACATATGGCACGCTTCAGAAAGTCGGCAGTCGGCAGCCCAGCCCGAAAATAGCGTTCAGCATCCAGAGTCTCCGCGCCTGCTGCAAATCTAAGTTGTGGGGTTCTACACTATTCGCGTTTCTGTGCGTGCTCAATTCAGTTCATTCATTTACTTAAGTGCTTATTCAGAAGTATAAAGGCCAGTTATAAAATAAGCGGGAGTAATGGGACAAACAAAACAAACACACGTGCAACGCAAATCATTGAGACAACAAGCCATTCACTTGGCATAACAATGCCAACCGTGATGCCATTACAAGAAATATGTATATAAATTAATTCTGAGTACAAGCACAAATTATAAAATAGATTAACAGAAACAATTTTGGAACCAAATACGCCAGCGTCAGTATAAACAAGACTAACAGCTGAAGTGGGCCGCGCCATAGCTGGCTTCCCACCGCGGCGGCCCGGGTTCGATTCCCGGTCTGGTCAAGTGGGATTACTCACATAAAGAACATTTATAATGCCAGAATCAGTATCAGACGACCTTCCAAGATATGACCCGGCTAGCTTTCCATGTCGCGTAGGTAATACTGCTGCTATTCTTCTGTCTCCACGTAATGGTAACAAAGCGCTCAAGAGAAAGTTCACTGTCACGGCTGAAAGGGATTCGGAAAGGACTCCGAACATCGACGCTGTAAGAAAGCATTATGCTCACAGATACAGATAATCTCGTATTCAGAATTACCGGATTTTCGGACTTTGTCCATCGTCCGGTATTCTAGAAACTAGAAAACACAACGTTCCGGAAACTTGCTGTTTCCTCAGGTGAGGGGAGAGACACTTAACTTTGTTGGGTCCCTTAGAAAAAGACCCACTTTCCGAAACGTTGTGTTTTATAGTTTCGAGAATATCGTATGATGGACAAAGTCCGAAAACCCGGCAATTCTAAGTATTACTTGTATACACCATCGTCAGAACCCTTTTTTTTCTGTGGCGCTACAGCCCCAATTTGGGCCTAGGCCTACCTCCATGAAACTCTCCGTTTCACTTCGGTTTTCTAGATTTTACATATTCGGTAGGACTCCTTGGGCGAGTGATCAGCTCGTCGCAAGGCCTCTACATGTAGACAAACACAGAAAAACGCACACAAACATCCATGCCCTGAGTGAGATTCGAACCCACGATCCCGGCTTCCGAGCGAGCGAAGACAGTGCATGCCTTAGACCGCTCGGCTACCGTGACCGGCCCAGAACCCTTTAGAATCTAGAAAGTTTCGTAGCTTATCATTTGACATCATCCATAACTTTGATACTTTTAAATCATGGAAAAAATGTTTGCAAAGCGAAGCGACAGTGTAAGTTACGTTACGGCTTCTCTGTAATGTTGTGTTCCTCTGAGTTGAAACTATTCAGTTTCATATACGCTACGTAAAACATGACGAGGTATTTTGATTTAAAGGCATACAATAATATACTCAGGATTATTAAAGATATGTTTTGTTTACAATGCTGATATTAATTTTTTCATTACAAGCTAAAATTAAGATCACATCTGTGCAATTTCTCGTGTTTCTACAAAATAAACCTTCAACTTCATAAATGTTAATTAAGAAATCATAAGGTAATTGTTAATGCAAATAACGATTTTTGGGAGATACATGTTTTAGTCAATTGCTTCTCGTTGCATTTTGGCCTGTGTGTATACACGTATATGCAGACACAGCGGTGTAGCATCTGCTTGTACATTATTCTTTCTGCTGTAACGTAATACAATTCCTATTTTTTTTTCAAGGTATGGGGTCTCTGAATTGTGTAATAGTTTAGGGTCTCAGCGTGTCTTAATCTGGCCCTACTGGCAGGTGACTAATAACATTTCGGAAGAGCATAGTACCTCCTTCTTCAGGGTCGAAATTAATATTAAATTACAATCAGTATATTAGCTTCACATACCTGAATTGAAAGATATGGTTTCATATCCACTGACTTGCTCCATCTGGTCCAATGGCGGTGCTGACGGCATCGTTGAATCGTAATCATACAGCCCTGCAAGAAGAATTGAAGATACAACATTTATATTTATCTTATATTTTGAAAAAAGCCCAATAAGTAAGTGAAGGAAGGGAATAAAAACCTTTCGTTTTATGAAGAGGACGAGCTCCTTGAAATGTGTAAAGGTAACCATACATTGTCATCAGATTAAGACCGTAACACCCTCAATTAAAATGGGTCGCCTTTTCCGATATGCATCCCTAAACTGGCCACCGACAGGGCCTTCAGGCCTTCAGAGGAGACTTTCGGATATTTTGCACAAATAAAGCAGATCAATTTTTTTTTCAGATTTTTTTTCGCGATCCATTACCGTGATTTATGTAAGACCTGAAGCCTTCACGACAGCTGAAGCTGATGATATATTCTCGGGATATAAGCCGTGTTAACGGGTTAAAACCTGCAGCTACGTTCCATCATCAGGGTCTGACATATGGCAGGCCTGATAACCCGAGAAGTTTTATCTACCGCGATTTAGTCTGTCGCCTCAGGTGAGCATCTGCACAAATATTGTGTGTCTGGACACTATCCATGGTCTTGTCTTCACCTAAATACGGTCTTCTTTATTTTTCAAAACACAACGTTTCGGAAACTGGATTCTGTCTCCATCTTCGGGTGTCCGGAGATAGGGACTAGCTCTATCGATGGCCCCAACTGAGTAGGTTTAACCTGAAGACGGAGAAACAACCAAGCATGTTCTGAAAAATAAACAGGACGGTTTTTAGATAAAGAAAAGACGGTGGATAATATCCAGAAACTTAATATTTGTACTAATATACCACCGTCACAAACTTTTAGATCATACAGCGCATCTGCGTTCATAACATTTTTCTCAACTTTCAAATTACGTGCATATGCAGTGACGTACTTCCTGAGCAAGGAAACCATATCCAAGTATGCATCTCTTCACTGTAGTCGGAACTGCGTCATTAAATAATTCATCGGTCATCCACATACTGTTTCATCAAAGTTCTCAATCAAATGCACATGCACTGCCAGCGAAGTTTATTTCTACAGAACGTGGAGAAATCTACCATCTGACAAGAGCGTTTATCTGTAGACGGTGGAGTGTTTATGTTACACGCTGTGAGTAATGACTACAATTAGTTCAATGTGTCTACTCCCAATGCTTGCAATCAGAGCACAAGACCTTCGTTTTCTCAATAAGTTTCATAAGAAGAGATCCTTTCTCAGTGACAGTGTTTAATGTTTCAATGAAGTTTTAATGGCCCGTTAAGTTTAAGAAATTTTTTCCTAAAATAACAACGAGAACACTGTCTTGCTTAACCTCGTGTAACGTCCTATGGCCTAAACCACCAAACCCACGATAAGAGCAATAACACGCGCACATTTACAGCTGGATCAGCCACAAACCCTCTTATAATTCCGTTCTTACATCCTCCGACCGGGGAAGAGGAAGATTACAATGAAGTTGGAATACACGCAAAAATTGGCTTTTCTATAAAACTGCCGAGTAACGTAAACAATAAATATTTTTGAGGCGAAACATACTGTGACATGTAAATCCATTGCTAGGTAACGGCTTGTTGAAACATGTCTCCGAGGTTATGACAGACATCGATCCGTACGCAACACATACAGAACCGCGCCATAGCTCAAGCGATTAGTCGCTGGCTTCCCACCGCGGCGGCCCGGGTTCGATCCCGGGTTGGTCAAGTGGGATTTGTGGTGGACAAAGTGGCGCTGGGGTAAGTTTTCTCCAAGTACTTCGGTTTCCCCTGCCAATCTTCATTCCACCAATTGCTCCACAATCACCCTCACCTATCATCTGGGGGTGGTACAATAGGCCAGAAGTGGCCGCAGTACAAGGGACTTAGTCCCACCCCACTAGCAATAAAAAAAATCTTATCTGACTGTGGCCATTCATTGGCCATATTCTTGAACGACGGCAATACAACACCACTCAAATAAAAAAAAAAGAGCGCTAGAATTTGAAAGAAAGGAAAGGCCGTGACTGAATTGGCCTTCCTTTGACATGATCTTACCAAGCCGCAGAAAGAGTACACGCTCTCAGCGCTCTCAGCCGCCCGCCCAGGTCACTGGAAACTTGCACAGTGCAGAACGTCCGTCGCTGCACCACATCGCCAAACAGCAGGACCGCGCATGTATGCACAGACCGGAGGTGGCATATGGAGCCGTTACAGTACATTAAATCTACTGCTATTTGTAGACTGATAAACTGGAAAACACCTGGCGGAGATCACTTGTCCACAATTTACAAAATAAAGCATAAATCCGGATGAACAACATCGCCCACGTCGTGTTTCAGAACAAAATTCCTAGAATATTTAGCCCTCTAAAGACCAGTGGTTACATCACCTGCTTTAACACAAAAACCTCTGCATTTCGCCCACACAGTGCATAGGAACTTCATAAGATTCTCAGAATAAATCGAAAGGAACCAGCCAAGTGCCGGGTCAGAGACGAAGCCCCAGACTTAAAGGCTATAGATGTGACAATCCGCTGCCTGATAAACGTCCAATGATAATTAGCAGAGGGAAACCGAAGAGAGCAAGACAAAATTCCCCAGTGTACGTTCGTCCACCACGATTATTATCCTACATGACGTCAAATGGGATTGAACACGACCCTTCCTCGTGAGAATCCAACGCCTAGATTAGTCCCCTAAACAGCATCAACCGGTTGGTCTTTATAACGGAAATGAGGCGTGTTTTGTGAGAGATATGAATTCTTTTTTATTAATGAGATACATTTCTGGAGACAAAGGAAGAAAAAAACATAGGCACATAACGGGACGACGGAAACAGTTACACACTATCGTAATATCGGATAAAAGAATCAGAGCTCTGAAGATGTAACAGGACTAATCTTATGGTCCTTAAGCATTCTTTTTCAATTCTCAGCTTCGCACAGAAGGGCCACAACACATTTCAAAACGTCTTCCCCATATTCGTCTGAAATAATGATGAAAACCACGGAAAATCTGTCAGCATAAGGTAACTCGGTCTAGATTTGAACCGGATACACCCACAGTAGAACTCCTATAGTATTACCTAGTCTGGTCGCTGGAAACATCGCCTTAGCAGCTGACGTGAAGCTGAGCACTACCGTCCGTCTAGTTCAGAAGTCAAGAATGCTGGAGCTACACCCCCACTGTCCCATGTTTTCATGGCACATCAATTAATTAAGCACAGGGACAAAGTTACTTGTATCATCATCATCATCCAAAGTCGCAGTTGAATGGGTAGCACAGCGGTCTCGAATTCAGAAAGTGCCGGCTTCAAATCTCGGCCCAGAGACCAACCCCTCCAGACAAATGTTGGGACAGTACCTCAATGAATGTATAAGGGGTGGGCCTTCTTGGCCCTTGTACCGCGACCACAGTGATCTATTGTGGCTAGAGACAGTACCTCAAACTCGACAACAACCGCTTCGTCCCAACATTTTCCAGTTCATGCATAAATCAACCTGCTACTAGATGGCGTGGTTCTTTGTTAGCTAAGCACTGGGATAACTTTATCTTTTACCATGCTCTCAGACATTCTCAGCTACGATATAACGCAGTGTAGTCCGCAAAAACGGCTACCGGCGTTTCCCTCCCAGAGTACGGAATTCTTCATAATCAGAACTCTGAGAGCCTGAAATCCTGCATTCTCACTTACGCTCTTCCCTTAATGTTGTGAAGAGGTTTCACAGAATCAAGAAGCTCCTACAAAATTACAGTGAATAAAATTAATACTTGGATCGAACTGACCAAACTTTCACAGCTCTGCCAACTGTGAACGCCTGTTTATTCATAGGAATACCAACGTTTTAAACAGAAAATAGTGATCAGTTCTCTCGCCCGCTAGTCACAGGTCTCTGTTTCGCTCTCTGGCAGATACTGTTATCCTGACTGAGCACAGAAGTGATATGTTGCTGGCCTTCGTCAGCACAGTCACTATTGGTTTCTGGACACGCCGAGACGAATTCCAATATTTTTGTTCGTTCCGAAACAACTTAAGTGTTTTATAAAGGAGCCTCCTCTTTGGCGAGAGGACGGGTCCAACTACTACTGCCCACTACCGCCGACTCACTGCCTGACTGTATACTTACTTACTTATGGAGCTGAGCCCTTCTTGAGGAGAAGCCAAATCCTAGCATTCATTACCGTGTTCACAAGAGCCCTCCACTGGTCCCTATCCTGACCCAGATCAATCCAATCCATATCATCCCATTCTATCTCTCTAAGATCCTTTTTAATATTGACCACTCACCTACGCCTTGGTCTTCCCAGTGGCTTTCTTCTGGCTTTCCCACCAATATCCTATATGAATTCCTCGTCTCCCTCGTTCTTGCTACATGGCCTGCCCACCTCATCCTCCTTGACTTGATCATTCTAATTATACGTGGAGAAGAGTACAAGTTACGAAGCTCCTCATTATGCAGTTTTCTCCAACCTCCCGTCACTTCATTTCTCTTAGATCCAAATATTCTCCTCAACACCCTGTTCTCAAACACCCTCAGTCTATGTTCCTCCCTTAATGTCAGAGACCAAGTTTCACACCCATACAGAACCACAAGTAAAATTATAGTTTTGTATATTCTAATTTTTATGTTTTTGGACAGCAGACGATGCCTGACTGTCTATCTAATTGGAAATAAGTCTAGGCAAGGCTGTCGCCATGACAGCAGCAGTCAGTTTTGAACCTTAGTTGCATTACTCAGGGCTATTATAAGGGATTTGAGTGATAAGAAATCAGTGTTACAAATACAAGCATGAATCAACTTCAAAGTGGCATATCTAGAGATGTCTGATACGTGCTATATTTGTTGCTCTGCTAATGTCAACGCGCCGACATTCGAATTCTTCTCATGCACATCGCAACTGGTTATTGTCTGTAAAATTCGTTCTCGAAGGGACAATGATATCGGAGGTTGACATACTTCATCTGTCACATATCCCCATAAGAATTTGCATGGAGTAAGGTTCGGGGATCTGGGGGCCCAAAGAATGGGTCCTGCTTGTCCCTTACAAGCCTGCGATAAGTCCATCACAGTCATACGGAAATGAGGCGGAGTTCCATCCTGTTTGAAATGGAGTTTCCTCGGGAAATTCTCTTTAACTAGGGCCACATCCATTGTTCCAACATGTCTATGTGACAGCAGCTTCTGCAAGGAAGGGCCCATACATTTTGTCTTTGTCACAACACAAAACACGTTGCCCTTCGGCGAGCCTAAAGAACTCGAGAAACAGGTTTCATCCCGACCATTAGACCAACATCGGACTGAGCTGGCTTCGGCAGGTTCACTCCATACCTCGTTCTGAAGGATCGCTGTACTCTTCGCCAGTCTCGTCACGTGAGCCACAGGCAGACCCTGTGTCTTTTGCACTCGAGACGAAGTTTGCCTTTGATGGCAATCGGAGAGCCACTCGCGGTGGTGCGCTGCAGACTTAATGAGTTTAGCAAACGGAGAGCCCCACCGGTCTCATATCAATGTACCAGTTCTCAGCTCATCTGATGACACTACGCAGCGTCTAAACGGAGAAATGTTAATGACGAACTCGCAGGGCTGCGGAATGGAGCGGTCAAGCCTGAGCATTTGAGAAAAATCACAAATCGCGAAAATTCTAAGTTAGGACGACCGATCTGCGTGCCGAGGTTTGAAACCGAACCGTCCGAAGTACAAAGCAGCATTGATAACCAGTTAATTGCAGCTACCAACAGCTAAAGCAGGTAGTCTACCAGTCAATCTATCGGTCGGTCAACTGGTTAGCTATCATCTGGGAGGATACAACGCCATGTAATCCGTTGAAAGTCAACCAACGGTTTCTTACTCGGCTTATTCTTCGATTCTGAAGATGGGGGCGGCATGCTCCTCCGAAACGTCGGTCGACATTCAACAGCTCACAAGGCGTTATATCCCAGAACCACCGCTGTGAGAACACCAAATGCTACAACTTGTTTTCTGAGGCGATCGGCCGTTTATGTGTGGGGTCGGTGTCTGGCGATTCGGGAGCTGTGTCCGTCTCCAGCATCAGACGCTGATGTGACGAGTGACACGGTCGCAACTTGTATTTACAGCGGACATCGTGCAGAGCGGCTGTCGTACCAACATCTGCAGATCGAGGCGGAAACGGCTTCAGGGGCGTTGGGTACCACCTCCGCGGTGGCATGCCGCGTCGTCCGAGAAGATTTCGCTGCGTGCAGTCGCCTGAAAGCTTCAACTGGGGGCTCTTTCCCTGGGGATGAAGCGGCCGGGAAGTGAAGCTAACTAATCATTTCCATCTAGTGCTGAGGTCGAGATTGCAGAACTGTACCTACACTCTCTAAGTCCTAATGGTGTGGTACCTAATTAAGTGCACAGACAACTTAACTTTAATTACTTAATACAGTGTGAGCGACTGGTAAGTAAGTAAAGCTACCCCTGTAAGAGGCCTTCGAGGCCCATAGGGTTGTGAGACGTTGAGGGTCCCACATTATCTAGACAATCGGCTCAAAGATGGCGGTAAGATTGTCAGCCTTACGCCCGGCAACGTTTTATTTACTTAATTCCTGGTACTTATTTCTGTTAGAGGCTGAGTGAACCCCAGGGCCATAGTGCGGCCGGAAGGATTAGGCCATCGGTATTTGAACGCGCGACCTTCCGACTTGTAGCATAGTGCCTTAACCACTACGCTAGCGCGTGCCCCGAGCGACTAGTTGCGTTGTTAAATATACCAGACATAAATAAATATAATTTAAGGCAGGGTTTTGAAGAATAGACCTATGACGTGTGAGCCGCCTCACACAGCACGACCTATGTACTGAATTTTATGAAAACCGGTCATATGGAAGCTGTTATACGAAATAAAAAGCGAGTTTCAAACTCTTTTTGCGTTTCGAAATCAACCTCAGATGCCATGCAATAAATTTTAGAACACGTACATTAACGAGTCCAGCCTTAAATGTTCCTAGGACCGCCATGATTATATCACTGCTGACAGGCACTTGAAAAGCACGAACATCGGAGGGCCACAATTCATTAATTTCTGTTCGTTATTCTGAGATGAGACACGTACGCACGCAGACAGAAACACAGGCGATCAGATACAAGTTTTTAACGTTTTCACCGTGATGGCTGCCATCCAGGCCGTATGAAACACTGGCATCTACCTACAAGACTACACGGTGTCACAAAACAGAAGAACAAATTATCAATGGAGACGAGAAACACAAGGTTGAAAAGAAATGGCAGCCTAAGGAACTTTAGAGAGAGAGGATGGGATGGTACGGATTGGATTGATCTGGCTCAGGATAGGGACCAGTGGAGGACTCTTGTGAAGACAGTTATGAACCTTTGGAAGTTCTTGAGTAGCTGCAGATTTGGCTTCTCCTCAAGAAGGGCCCACATGCTAGGCTTTCCATGATAAGCGGATCAGCTACAAGAATAAACAGAACNGCTTACTGTTCGTCTCTGTGTGTGTGTGATTTTTAGTTATAGCCCTGAGGCGCTGACGTCACGATTTATAAGGTGACAGAGCTCTGTCCGCTGGGTAAACAGCGTTCCTATGGACTGGCAATGGCGAACCGAGCTTATGAAACGTTTCCTTTTACCAGGGAAGTGCAGTTACACGCAGAGGTGCATCCTGCGGATGTTCACATCGTGACAGCTGAAGTTGGCACGAGAAGAAGTTTCAGACGGCGCGAACACTTTTATTTTATTTATACGGTCGATCTTCATCAGTTGAAAGGACACGATCTGCAATAAAGGATCCAGAAACAGTGGACCATCAATGCCTGCCGATCAGTATTGGCCAACTTGTGAACCAGAACGAAAAATCAGGTATACAAGTTGTTCCTGTGCCATGAATACTCAATCTCGGCACTAGGTGGAGATGTGTGGTCAGCTTCAGCCTCCAGCCGCTTTACCGAGGGACAAGTAGGCACCGGTACTCATCGGATGGGAGGCTGGGTGGGTGGGTCCCCAGAGCCAGCCCGGTTACTACGAAGAACTGAAAATTCTCTTGTCCCTGCCAGAAATAGAACCATGATACCTCTGTCGTCAAGTCCGCAGCCTAGTCAATATACCTACTGAGCTATCCCCCACTGAAACTTAGAATTGTCAATTAATTAACAAAATGCTAGTACCTTTACGTCATGGTGTTGCCCAAAGCAAAAGATAAGCAGGTTATCCGCAAGAGGATATGAACTTTTTTTATTAATTTCTAACACGTCACATTTAAGCTTAGACGATAAAAGTTAATTTATGTCTACAAGTCAAGCGCTTCCTAAACTGCTCAAAGTGGATCTAAATCAAAATTTATTTGTCATATCCATTCTGACGTACGTGGACCTCTGCTGAATTCGGACGGACTGGAATGACGAAATTAATGGGCAGTTCAATTTCTATTCCGAAACGCCACTAAAATGTTCACAGAGACCCAGAGAAGCACTGCTTCCAGTTCATTGTGTTTCTGATCGCTAGAAAGCGCCCAGCATCATGTGCAATGTCTTGTAGAGGAACAAAACAACTGGTACATTTATAGAGGTATAAATGTTAATATTTAATTCTGTGTATATAGATGAAATAATAAAGTTTCCGACCGAAATGTTTCATCCTATTTATTATGCTGTTAATGTTTTCATAAATCTCAGTTTAAACAAGGGCTTGGTTCCAGCACGTGAACATTTCTCAGAAGCTATGAATCAGTGGACAAATCTCGAAACTTGGCGTGTCCCGAGACAAATACAACAGCAACCACATTTCTTCTGATTCTGTTCGTATTTATCCTCAACGCTCAAACAGAAGTTTCAGAAGGTCTGTGTAACCAAACAATTTCAAGGAGAGAACTGTCTGCATATTTTCAGGACTAGATTTGTCAGGTCTTAAAGGATGTTTCATTGTCCAAACAGTGTTGTGTGTTACATACTGCAGTACCTGCATAAGCCTGCTTCATAAACCGTTCTATTTTAACACCCCCTTCCCCTACACAGGCACATGGATCCTGAAATGATCTTCCTTTGGGTCTCCTGCGAAATTCTGAACCAATCGGCCGGCAAGGAATTCTGTATAAGATTCATGACACTGTACGTCTGACTAACTCCAAGGAGCTGAGCCTTTCTTGAGAAACCGCCAATTGTGAAGTCACTGGAAAACTTTCCAGCATTTCATGGAACCCGAAGGTTCATTGCCGTGTTCACAAGAGCCCTCCACTGGACCCTATCCTGACCCAGATCAATCCAATCCATACCATCCCACCCTATATCTCTAAGATACGTTTTAATATTGTTCACCCTTCTACGTCTTGGTCTTCCCAATGGTCTCCTTCCTTCCGACTTTCCCACCAATATCCTATATACGTTTCTCTTCTCCATTCGTGCTACATACCCTGCCCATCTCATTCTTCTTGACTTGATCATTCTAATTGTACTTGAAGAAGAGTACAAGTTATGAAGATCCTCATTATGCAGTTTTCTCCAACCTCCTGTCACTTCATCTCTCTTCGGTCCAAATATTCTCCTCAGCACCCTGTTCTCAAACACCCTCAGTCTATGTTCCTCCCTTAATGTCAGAGACCAAGTTTGACACCCATACAGAACCACAGGCAAAATTACAGTTTTGTATATTCTCATTTCTATGTTTTTGGACAGCAGACGAGAAGACAAAAGGTTCTGGACTGAATGGTAGCAAGCATTACCCGAGTTCAGTCTCCTCTTAATTTCCTCCTGAATCAGGTTTCGATCTGTTATTGTTGTTCCCAAATATCTGAACTGTGCCACATTTTCAAACATCTGTTAGCTATTTTTATGTCATGATTTTGGTGACGAGACAGCAACATACACTTAGAAAGCAGTCTTCTGGGATTTGGCACGGTGTATATGTGGTGTTAACCGACGTTTCGGAGGAACGTATGGCCTCCATCTTCAGGGTAGAAGAAAAAAATATATATAAGAATCTGCAAGCAAAGAGACCGTGAGAACCGGTAAAAGCAGACTGCTTGCCCTACCCTATAAGAAGCATTCTTCAGAACAGCCGTTCGCACAACCCGCCAATGTGGCTGTGAAGTTTGTGAGTTCCACAGGAGCAGGGGTCTGAGCCACAGATAGTTCATAAACGCCACTCCAGTGCTCAGTGGCTCGCCTACGTAAGTCCTCAAGGGAGTCTGGGTCTTAAAAGAAATACTATTTTCAACACGAAAAATAAATATCTAATGTTACCACAACTGAAAGACGAAAACTGGAAAACTTTCATGGTATTCCTAGCGGCCGTTTCGTAATATCTGACACGGCTTAAATGTCCTTCTTCAGAGGAAAGACGCCCTTGTGCACGAGGCACATACAGCGATGCAGGCTTTCGAAACAAAAGTTTACACACGAGGTCTCGTACAGCCGACAAGTAGAGCAGCATTCTGAGCAACCTACGTGAATAATTCTGTAAACGACTTAAAGACTTGAAGAAAGAAGAAAACGAGATTCACTGCTGTCCCCACTTCTTTGAGGAAGGGCTTCAGATAGTATTCAGCCGTAACTGATTGGCCTGCAGAGTGATAGGTACTCAAAGAGAAGAAACTGCCTTTGAGGCGTGCCTTTGGTGGTTGTGGGGGAGTTGCTATTGTGTGAACTCAAATGCTTGTACACAAATCCCAAAGACTTTTGAGAGAAGATAGAAGATGTCAATCTTTGCGCCCAATTGCAAAAGTGAACAAACACACTCTCTTAACGAAGTTGAACGTATCAGAATTATAGCAGATGAACACTTCACTGCAGTGTAAATATTTATGCCAGATATTGGTAAGCTTGTCAGTACCTGTAAGTAGCGTCTTCAATTTATTTATTTCGTGACCGCTGGCAATAAGGAACACAATTTAGACATCTGTTTTGTTCTTGGACTTTATCCATCGTCCGGTATTCTACAAAATAGAAAACATGACGTTTCGAAAAAAAAACAGTTTCCGAAACGTCGTGTTTTCTATTCTCTAGAATACCGGACGATGGGTGAAGTCCAAAAATCCAGTAATTCTGAGTTATACAGCATCGTCAGAACCCTTTAGAGTCGGTCTCTTGTTCATTATGAAGACAAGAGAATGAAGAGAACTGCCATAACACGACGTTTTCTTGTCCCAGCTAAGGACGTGTAACCTTCAAAAAAATATCTTGTTACATCTGCTCCAGATGAAAGTCCTTTACCTTGAGTCATGCTTCCTATCGCTCGATACCACTCAATTCTAAATGGGCCGTGCAGTTGACGCAGCGTTATCAAATATACAACAGCTTGGAAACCGTGTGAGTACCGGACGCAGAATAAATACTAGCGTCGGAAAATGTAATAAAAATGAATCTCTGTGAAACAGGATGTGATATGGATTGAACTGGCTACGGCGTAGGGCAGTGGTTCGCAACCTCTGTGAGGGAATAACATATTTTCTCATTGTCGGTGTCCATGAAATTTTCGGAACATCACCCGAAGAGCATTCATATCCGTTCGTAAACATTCCAAATTTTCTATTGACTTTATTAATCTATAAAATTTCAAATCATCACAAAATGAGAAAAATGATTACAGAGATGAATTTTGTCATACCTATCATTGATAAAAATTAAACAAAAGGGGGGCCCAAGGTGGAACCTTGTGATACATCAGAAAACAAAAGTTTTGGAAGAAAAATGTCATAATTACCAGGCAACATATCTGAATACTATATAACTATGAAACAAAGTAATGCATCGTGAACAGTGCATAACTGCTCGGTTTATTCAACAATGAACTCTGTGAAACTTTATCAAAAGTGTCATGATGATATGATATTAATAATAATACCCTGTGATATATTTATTATTCCATGCTACAAACGTAATTGTGCATCGAATAGGATTCGATCCTGTGATCACCACGCACGAGCCCAGTTAGTTATCTCATTCTGTAAACCGAATTTTGCTGGATTATAAACTTAGTTAGCTAAATATAACAACAGTTTCAACAAAATATTTGTAAGACAGGAAGTCTGGGCTTTGTGAGTTCTGCCAGGCACTGGACGTTTGTTATCAGGAGTCACTGTAAGCTAATTAGCGTTAAGTTTCTAAGATGGCTTCACTTTCACGTAGTCTGTGTACAGCCAACACTGCTTTTAGAGAGGACACCGAGTAGCTAGCCATTTTGCACAGGGCTTCCCAAGAACTACAAGCAGGCCTCTATTTTATATGAATAGTCTGCATAATTTCTCACTTACGCACAATTATACACAAATACTAGGCAGAAACTAATTTACTGCCTCATTACGTAACGAGTCCAGTTCTGCTTCTGGCTCTCAAACCCTTAGACTTCTGATACTTCCTCAGGGCAAGAGCCCAACTTCTAAAGCCATGAAAGCAACGGGTAGCTAAAACAGATGAGAGCATCAGTAGCTATGAAATGGATAGAGATGTCGAGGTCCATGCTAAATGCTGTCGCATTTAAACTGATCTCGGTCGGCATAGGGCCTAGGCTACGAACTGGGGATCGACTCCCGGTAGAGGGAAGAGGTTCTTTCTTCAACAGCCTCCAGAAAGGATTTGTGGCCAACCAGGAATCCTATCCAATGAATGTCGGAACTCTTCACTGTGGGTAAAGTGGCCGGTTCGTGAAGCTCCATCTACTGTCGAGCTATATTCTTCATAAGTCATGACGAAGTAGTTAGTTAAGCACGGGGCAGCTTCTGACATGCTTGTTACATCTCTCTCACGCACACAAGAGTTCTCCTTAACAGTAGATCTGTGCCCATTTAAAGCCAGCCCCTCACATAAATATGTTACGCATTTCAGATCCTATATATTGCAGGTATTAACAGATGTGCGTGTTTTGTGCGTGTGGATGGGGCGGCATGAGCAAAAAGAAAGTGTGTGGAAAAGAGAAGACAATACTTTATCTGTTGCATTTGGACTTGGTTCAAACATCTGATGTAATGTTTTTGTTTCACATTTTCTTTTTTAATGACTGAAAAGAAATCACAATTCAACACAACCCAGAATCACTGAGCATTCATTTCAAGAAATGAACATTGACCTCCCTGCCTCCGGCAGTACCGTATCTTATTTTTAGAGTTTGTTGACTTTAGAAAATAAAAGCTCTTCAAAATTAGCCAGTTCTTGAGAATCGTAATGGGTTTCACTTCCGTGATTACTCATATGTACTCCATCAGCCTTTCCACAAATCACTGTTTCGCGGATTTATCGTCGTCTCCTTCCCTTCAGAAACATACTCGCATTTCATCGAACAATTCTGTCTCAGCTGCTCATTATGCAAACAGACGTGAAAATGATTAGTAATACTGAATCAGATACGGTAGGGGGAAAGCCTAGACATACGCATACAGGAAGCACGAATACGTCACAATACTAGGGTACCTGCACATCAGACCAAAATTTAAAGCGAATCACAGGCCTGCGGATGGTATAACAGGCCCACCCCAAATGTCTTTCAAGTCTAATCTCCTAAATTTTTAGGCGATAAGACTTGAAATTAATTACAAAATTATTAAGTTCATTACTTAACCCTTTATTTCTTCTAAATAATATAACAAATCAGTTCGTACCTCATAGGAAACACATTAATTCTCCTCTGCAAAGCCCAGCCGGTTAATGCTGCATGGGGGGAGGGGGATATGTTTACTGTGAGAATCATATGAAATACGCAATTGCACTCTGTGAGCAGAATGTGACAGCAGGTGATAGGTATAGAGCCCACTGGGATTTAAAGGCGTATGAGTACGAGGGGTGAGCCATAAAAACCGGCCCTCGCACTACGGCCTTCAATGATCTATTGTGCTTCCCCTTTGGATTAACCCTTTATTAATCCTGCACTTCCAATGAAATGTAGGACCCTATTTATGGGGGCGTCATAAAAGTCACTTGGTTCCATGAAGAACTGACCCAGGTGGTGATATCTTAAGTAAGCTATGGCCTCACAGTCACATAGGATGTGTGTGGCTAATTCCTCTTCTTGTAGGCACCTTTCACAAGTTGGGTCCTGTGTCAGTCCCAGTTTGGAAAGGTGTCCTTTTAGGTGGCAGTGTCCTGTAAGTAATCCTACCACCCATCTTAACTGGTCTCTGTTTAATTTCAACAGGTCCTTCATTCTTCTGCCAGAGGGTCCTTATATAAGTCCCTTTGTGGATTCCCAGTGTTTTTTTAGATTTCTGTTAGTCCAGTCCCTGATCGCTTTCTTGGCAACTCCAGTTGAGATGCCGCAAGCTAGTTCAGGTCCTGTGAACGGCTGTTCTTGCCAGCTGATCTCCGGTTTCATTCCCAGCAATACCCTCATGGCCTGGCATCCATAAAGGGTTAACTCGATATTTAGCAGATACTCTGTTTCCTAAATTTTCGTGAATTTCTTTAGTCGTTCCATTCAAACAATGGTATAACGACTTAGAATAGGCAACTACAGATTCCGCAACCAGGTCCATCACCCGCATATCATCATCCTGCAAAAGCGTATACAGAGGTGATTGTTGTTTAAGTAATGTTCTAACAACCGGATAGAACATCGGCAGACTTACGGGCTATTTATTGGCGTTTTTCATACTTTTTCTGCGAGTCTCCAACCTAATTCTGAGACAGTGCCTTTAAGTAGGCCATGAAAGCCTGTAATGTGGGCTATGAAACAGAGTCGATGGATTTGATGCATATAACGCGAAACATAGCTGTTTCGCCCCAACATAATAAAACAACGAAAGCTGAGCACGCTTCTCCTGATGGAAACCACACCTGGCCTCGCATGTTCGAAAGAGGGCAACACATTCGCTGTAAATAGGGGCACATGTGCAGATGTATCCCGCTTCAAAACAATCTGAAATGTGGTCTAACACAAGCGTCTTTATTGACTATAGAAAGAGGGCACATGGCTTCATCATAGACCATCTGGATATCTTCTCTTCGTTTAGGTAAAGGTGTGACACAAATTTCACTCCTGACTCACCTAAGTTAATAAACAACGTGATGACGTCACACTTTGTTGAAGATAAAAATGCACAACCGTCCCTAAAATACCGGTACAGGGAAAAAATCCTTTCCCTTGCTCTAATCAAACGCCCGAGCTATTGATAAAGTCATCACAAAAAGCACAAAATAATTTTATAGTGTTTCATAACCATGGACCGGATTTTGACGACCTAAAAATATTTTTAAAATGACCTATAAAATGACTGAAAAATCCAGAAAAATGACCTAAAAGTTAAAAAGACAACCTAAAAATTTATCATGCCAGGAAAATCTACTAACTGTTTTTAATCTTTATTAACACTGTGAACTCGATGTTACTCTTTTCAGTTCGTCCTCGTTTTTATGTTGAAAGTTAAGCAATATATGGTTGAATTTGAAGCTAAATGTTTTAATACGATTTTTTCTACCGCGTTGGAACGCCCATCAAATGTACATATACAGCATATATTTCAATATTTAAGGGCCACCTCATTCAGAGTTGCAATAGATGACGGTCAACATGCGGAGATTCTCGAAAGTGAGAGAGCGCCTCTTGTCCGACAGCACATTCTTGTCCTTGGAGAAACTCCTTTCCACATCTGCAGACGCAGCGGGAGCGTATTTGAAGAGTACCAAACAACTAGCAGTAAGTTCCTCTTCAATACTGAAAGTGCTGAAGGACTCTCCTGTCAGAATTCGAGAAATGCTGCATAACGTTTCATAACCTGAGTTTTTATGTAGAACATTTTTCATTTTTCTTGACACCATTTTACTAATGTCCCCTGACACTTTCTCCAAATCACTGGCTATTTTTTTTCTAGCGCTGCTCTTTTCTCCTGTAAGCATTTGGTTCCTTCCGTCAAAGAACTTAAATTTGCCTTTATGAAGGCCAGCTGTCCTTCCATTTCGCTGCACGAGAACGGTTCCCGAGCAGCTTCAATTGCCCTCGCATCCTCCGTCTTCACTGAGTCTACAGTGTTCTTCGCTACCTGAAATTGATTGCAATAGTAAATTGCAGCATCAATCCACGTTCCCCACCTTGTGGTGACGGGTTCCGGGGGCAGTGGAACACCAGGAGCCATAGACTTAAACTGCATTTTACGAGCTGGAGCCTTGACGAAAATCTTCTTCGTCCTCGACACGAGAGCATCCACTTGAGGAAATTTTGATCTCACGTCCTCCTTCACTCTATGCAGTGCATGAGCTAGGCAAGTAACGTGCACCAATTTCGTATAAAACGACTTCATTGACTTGCCTGCTTTTACAATATGTGGGGCTGCATCGGTCACAAAAAGCAAGACGTCGTCGTGTCGTATACCCTCTGGCCACAGCAGAAACATGGACCTGTCGAAGAGTTTACAAACTGTGGAATGATTAGCGGATTGTAGCACCTCACTCGTAGGCAGAAACACTTCACCCAGTCCTCCAATTTCCAAGGTTCAAATGATGACGTTTGTCAGGTATCGCAGGTCTCATCAACAGAAACGAAAATAATCTTCCCATGCGCTTTGTTCCTAATCGTTTCCAGGAGACTGTTGTAGCACTGGGAAAGGTAATTTTTCCTGAGGGTGGATTCAACCGGGATAGAACGATCACAATTCACTTCCAGAAATTTTTCAATTTTTCATTGTTCAGAGCCCAAAACGGAATATTTGCGGACACTAGAGCATCACACAGATCTGTGACTTATTTCCACTTCCGGATGAACACTGTTTCACTAATATTTGCACAAATTTCTTTTTGTTCGAAATTTGCACTGCTCGTATATGCTTGTTGCGGCCGATATGTTGCTGTACCGTGAAACACTTTTCTGCCGCTACTTCTGTGTCTCACAGCTTGCAGTATAAAATGTGACCGTCAGTTGAAAATACGTCATCTGCAAACTCAGCTAAAATCTGCTTTAGGTGTCTATCCTTTAGGCATCGTGGTAAAATGAGTCAGTGTAGTGCGACACAGAACTGTACCACTATGCTTTGAGTGGTTACATATCCACAGTGGGTATATTACAGGGCCTCAGGCCTGAAATCAATATAACATACTGTAACCCATATAAACGTAATAACACGGCAATGAGATGAAAAACGTACACAAACCGTGCATCAGAGATGAGTTGAGCAGGAGAACGCAGAAACAGGACCCAAGGGGGCATAATTAACGCAAACAATACTGATGCTGTCACAGAGTGAGCCTTTGTATTTATATGAATGTCCTCACTAAGCTTCATCTGGTTACATATCCGCAGTGCGATTTTTTTTCCTTGGCACTACAGCCCCAGTGGGCCTAGGCCTACCTCCATGAACTTCTCCGTTCACTTCGGTTTTTCTAGATCTTACACATACGGTAGGACTCCTTGGGCAGGTGATCAGCTCGTCGCAAGGCCTCTACCTGTAGACAAACACAGAAAAACGCACACAAACATCCATGCCCTGAGTGGGATTCGAACCCACGATTCCGGCTTCCGAGCGAGCGAAGACAGTGCATGCCTTAGACCGCAGTGCGATAGGTTACAATAATACCACAATGCAACACAAATAATAAAGAGAGCAGTCATCCCGAGAGGTAGGCAATATCTATACACACGAGGGTGATCCCCCAGATATGAGTTAACCAAAGAACAAAACGACAAAGACAGGGATTTAGGGATATACACTCCTTGAAGGTCCGATTTAGCAGCATAAAGGGGCCTTGCCACAGCCAGAGTCACGGGTGCAAGTCCAAATACCAAACTCCCGAACAATGTTCCGCAGTACACTCGAAAATAAATCTTCTGAGGTGTCATCCTTGATCACAGGTCGAAAACGACACCTAGGAGAGAACTTTAAATTACAGATTACCTCGAGTTCTGAGATTTGTTGAACGCGCGTTTGTGACATTCACTGAAACGAAAATTATAGCAAACCTTGAAAACGCCGAAAACATTATTCGCGACAACTTTCGGTTGTGAGAATGTATCGACCTGCCATCCAGAAACAACAGCTTAAACAAACTTACAAGACATGGAGTAAACGGTGAAACAAAAAATTTCTTCAGTTCAAATGCATGACAAATTNTTTTCGTGTAAATTAGAAAAAATTCAAGACCCCCAGGCCCGAGTTAATTTTTTTTTTTTTTTCCTTGTAAATCCTTCCCGATTCACTCCAGGTATCTCCCTTTGCCCCGCTGCCACTGGATCTCGAACACATGGAATCACGTAGTTCCCGTCTGAAGTACAGCACTCTTTATTGTATTACAAAGTTCATGTCAATTATAGATTCTAAAGGGTTCTGACGCTGGTGTATAACACTCAGAATTACTGGGGTTTTGGACTTTGTGCATCGTTCGGTATTCTAGAAACTAGAAAACAACGTTTCGGAAACTGGATCTGTTTCTGTCCTCAGGTGAGGACATTTAGACACCTACTCTGCTGGGTCCTTTACAAAGAGCTAACCTCAATCACTGGATTCAGAGAAGAACTAATCTCAATCCAGTGATCGAGGTTAGCTCTTTGTAAAGTACCCAACAGAGTTCGCGTCTCTGTCCTCCTCACCTGAGGACGGAAACAGATCTAGTTTCCGGAACGTTGTTTTCTAGTTTCCAGAATACCGGACGATGCATAAAGTCCAAAACCCCAGAAATTCTGATGTCAATTTATTTATCAGTTTTACAATAAAACAAAACAACCTTTTCATAATTCCAGTTATTTCCATTTTTTTTTTCCTTCGTTTGGAAGGTGCCACCATGCCCTGTGGTAGAATCTGGTAATGCATGTTCTAATTGTCACATTACAAGAACGATGAAGACGGTCCGAGCTGTACGCATAAGGGAGACACTAAAGAGATGACGGTCAGTCCAGTCTTGTGAGGAATCGTTCCATGTCCGTATCCGTACCGTGCCTTAAGCGTTACCTCCTCCTCCTCCTCCTCTTCTTCTTCATCTGTTGCTCCCACTTGTAGCATAGGGCACCGTGAAACGCTTCGTTTCACTTCAGTTTCTTAATCTAAGCGAGTCGCTAGGACTCCCTAGACGGGGGATCGGTCCGTCGCAAAGCCTCTACCTAACACAAACACAGAATAAATACAGACATCCATGCCTTAAGTTGGATCTGAACCAACGATCCTAGAGTTCGAGAGGACAGAGACGGTTCATGCCTTAGACCGCGCGGCCACTCTGGTGCTGACACTCCTAATTCCAAGAAAACGAAGAGTTGCATCCCAGAAGACGAACGCTTCATAACAACTGGCTACAGCGTGACCAGCTTTTATTGGATCGAGTTTAGTGGTGCTGATTATTTGTCAAGGCGTTGAAATTGCTCCTTTCAAGCTGTACAGACTCTCTGTTCGTGTCTTTCCTTTATTCCTCCCTTCCATCTTTCCTTTCTTCTCGCTTTCCAATTCTGTCATTCTTCTTATAGAATTACTGTCATCAATGCGTGTACGTTTCTATTTCATTTAATTAATTATACATTTGGTATGACTCCTTGGTTGGAACAAAGGCACCCTGACAACATAACGAATATACACGTTGTTGTGGTATTCTGGGTGAAGACGCCAGATGGAACGTGGATGCAGTCACGGCATGTTCCTCCGAAACGTTAGTACTCACATAACAGACAACGGCACAATATGAATCTCACCGCTGTGAAAACTTCAAACCTTAACCTAGCTATATCTCCGTTTCCGGTCCGGAATTGAACCGTGGACTCTAGTATTACAGTGGTAATAATACACATCTTTATGTAAACAGCAAGGCCGCTGTGATTAGCATGGCTGCAAACTGCCGAGTAAAATACGTTCACTGCAGCAATGTATTCCTAACGCTCCTAACGTGAGGAACCGAGCATAATGGCTGACGCGGTATGCTCCTGTCTGGTTTCGAATTTCAGCCAGGATGGCGAGGATCCTGACAGGCATTTCCTGGATTTGACCAGTCCCTCAAGGCACAACTCGAAAAGTACATTAAATTTGGCCGGTTATCGGTGTACATCTAAAGTTGTATTTAAGCCATCAAATGAAACGAATGTTCATATTACCCAGTTCTCAAAAATACATTTAATTTGCTGTTTTCAGGGTTATGCCACCGCCTAGTCTGGTAGGCGGGTACCAATGTTTCATAAACTCCATGGATATATTTTACTACGAACTTTCGACTTATGAGAAACCGTCGTTAAGACCGATGGAAACGTAAGAGACACAAATGCATATAAAGACGAGACGTCATTAAACATACAAGCAACGACAAAGCTGTCGGCGTCAACAGAAGACATCTTGAACTCCGTGGTAGAGGACTACCAGCAGCCACTGCTGCCAGTTTGCAAGCGTCCATTCAGTTCTGTGCTCTGTTCCCACTTACGCACGAACATGAATATCCGCTGACAACAAAGGCAAATATACAGATTTCGCATGAAAAATTGTGTTAATCTTTCTCCAGGACACAGCTGCTTCGAAGGCCACAGGAACCATTTTAACACGTGCCAGCCAAGAGAGCAGCAATGATTTAACACATCTCTTCCTCTTGCCTTCATGGACAAGGCGTCTCAACGCCTGTACCGACGTCAATATCTTATTTCTAGCGTAATTCTTGTTCTTCATCTAATTCCTAGCGCTGTATGATTCTAAGGCCACGCTATTCCCTTCATCTCTCTTTGCGTCTACATAGTCCAATCTGGTCCTATATGTCCTCTAGTAATCCCAACTAAATCGACACTCGCTAATCTGGATTAATTGAAGAGTAGGAGTCATCCGGATTAGTGAAGCAAAAGGCAGCTCTAAAAGATAAAGTAAGATCACAAATAAATGGAAAATTTAATTACATAAGTAGTGCTGATGAAAACAAAAAATATCACTGTATAGATTTTGTTTATAAACTATACAAAATCAATACCAGTATTCATAGATAGATGACTCCGAAGTTGCATTTGTTGTTTGACGTAACAGTGCAGGTCTGAAGCAACGTCAAGGCTCATCTGCCTCCCTAAATGCCGTGTGTTTTATAGTACGTACTCAACTGTGAGGCGCAGGATTCATATTCCGAAAGGGATTAGTGAGGGTTTGCTGTAGAGTGAAACTATGTGAGTTGGTTTCTTTAATGTTTGTCTTAACTCCCGCTGATGGTTTACGTTGTTTGGTTTTTATATCCTTTGTTGTGTTGGTTCTGCTGTCCGGATATAGGGAGCAGTTGTATCGATTGGGCCCAGCTGAGCAGGTTTTAACTTCAGCCCAGTCACCAACTGGACGATGGGCGATGCCCCCAAACTCAGTACTTGTATAGTGAAACTACTTGGCGGATTCGCGTTCGTTACGCTTTCGGAGCAAAATTCATATCAGATAAAAACCCGGCTAAGCGACCTTTTCTTAAATTTTTAATGACGGTTCAATTATAGGGATGAGGGATAAGAAAAGGTCAGTAGGTAAATATTATTCAGCAAAGAGGCGGTAGAAGCTTATTTCAATGCGATATCGCCGTTTTTCTGACGACTATGCACATAATACAAAATCTAGAAGACGAATCTTTAAAATCCACTGAACCTGCAACTTAATAGTCACGGAAAACTGTCAACACTATATGAATACTTCTGATTGTGTGGCAGTCCCTTTCCGTTTTAAACCACATTAACGCAATCTAATCCAGAATGAGGTTTCTGCATAGTGCCATTGTAAAGCCAACTTACACATAATGGGTCAGCCCGACTTCACAACAAAAGCTGACTAAGTGCACGCAAAAAGAAAATCCTCCCTGCATATGAAGAGCACGGATAGCTCAGTCGGTACAGCGACGGGCTACAGGCTGGGACGCAGCGGTTGCATTACCATCAGGGGAAACATTTTTCTCTTCTCCACAGCGCCCAGACGAGCTCTGGGGCCCATAAAAGACTCATATCCAATGGGTACCAGGGTTCTTACCCTGGCGGTAAAGCGGCAGGAGCATGAAGCTGACCCCTCATCTCAAATCAGTAACGTGGTCGAGAATGTTTGGGTTATAACTCCACTCCCGCATGCGTCTTCTTGGCGTAGTGCTTACAACTTTATCCTGAACTGTGTACAAATGAGTGTGTGCCTACGTGCGTTCGTCCATTCATAATTCCATGGCAGGTAGCTTTCTTATTAGAAACTATAATCTGATTTCAGAATCCCAGCGAGTCAAAATGGCGTACGAACACATCCTTTGAGTCTGATACAGCATTATAGTCAATGGAGCATCAATATTACATTGGACGCGATCTTTAAGCGGAAGCTGCCCGTTTAAACAAACCTTGAACTGCGCAGGAAGGAACCTTGTGATACTGCGTTATTTTAAATAAACGAGACCAAAGACATGCCGTACTGAAAGGCAGAATTATTTCCGTGAATATAAACATAAACGAGATTAATCTTGTAAACAATTAGGCCTATTTGTTTCTACAATTTTCGCAATACTATGTGCACATTTATTTTTCTTAATACATGTGAAGATGGATTCGCTATTGACATTCGAAATACTGGCAGCCTTCAACACGCGAACAGCACATATCACTGTCCGGGGCAGCTGGTATTCAGTGTAGAACTTTCCTCTGCATATTTCTTGAAAGTGCAGAAGAGCAGGGGAGTGTGTGCGCGCTCAGTCGGTATAGCAACTGGGTTACAGGCTGGGCGACCCAGAAATCGAGGTTCGATTCTTGGCAAGGTCAGAAGAATTTTCCCCTCAGCATAAAGTCCACACTGACTCTTGGGCCCACCCAGCCTCCTACACATCGTGTGCCTGCGGTTGCCCCATGGGGGTAAACTGGAAGGGGCATGAACACAACCACTCACCTCCAACTGGTGCCGAGGATAAGAATGGTGGAACTATACCTCCATTCCACTATACGCCTCCATGGTTTGTTGCTTAATTAATTAAGCCTGAAGTTACCTTTTACAGACGGGTCAGCAAATGAAGGTATTTTTGCCTGCATAATTTTCATTTTTTGCAGTCTCTAGCAGTCTCTATATCTCTATCGAGATATAAAAGATAACGCAAACCTCCATTTCAGCCGAAAACGCGTTTTTTTCGCATTATAAAAACGGCTGTACCGGGAGAATCGAGCGGATTAATTTTTTTTAATATTTTTGAAGTATGAAAACATGTATAAATAAATGTACAAAACATATTTTTTTTAAATGGTCGAGCGACCTATCTGGATGATTTCATATGGAATGACCCTATACCCACTTAATTTAATTAACCAAAACCTTGCCTATGGTTGTGGAGACCACTTCTTGCAACTGCCCATCCGCACTTACCACGCTACCGTTGCTTCTGTATGAAAGCGAAACGCGACCTGAGAAAACAACACTCACGATGCCTGACAGCAAAGGGGTATGGAGAATAACTGGATGTATTCGTCACCTCTCATTATTAGGGTCGTCAAACAAGGAAGGTAGGATGGGTATGCCATGTAGCACACAAAAAGAAATTCGTGCAGAAATTTGGTTGGGAAGCCTCAAGGGAAGAGGCAACATTTGACACTTGTTTGTACACGCTAAGGTAAAGCTGTCCCTGTGCTTAACTAATTCAGCACCATACTATGAAAGCGTATGGGGGAGTGGATGCATAGAGCCATAGTTTCTTGACCTGAGCACTAGTTGGACACGAGTGGTCAGCTCCACGCCCTGGCCGCTTTCCCCCCCGTACCCATTTGATAGGAGGCTGGGTGGGCCCCAGAGCCGGTGTGGACGACGCGGAGAAGAGAAAATTCTTGACTTTATCGGGACTCGAACTCCGACCCTCTGTCGTCCAGCCCATAGCCAGTCGATATACCGACTGAGCTATCCCGGCTCCTTTGTATGTACATGGAAGAATAATATTAAAACGGTTCCTATATCAATACAACGTGAATATAAGAACTAGACTGAACTGACGAGTGTACACTTCGGGTTTCTTACAGGGATGGAGCTTCTTAGCTGGCTCAGTACAATTGTAGTATTATTCTTGCTTGATATATGGGAGCTTGCAACAGCGTCCAGTGACAGGATAATTACTGAATAATCAATTGCAAAATTGCGACATGTAGCGCAGGTAGCCTAATTTAAGACAATATTCCACCATTTGCATGAAAGGACTGATACAAATAACCAAAATCCTCAGTAAGGATAACCCGTCTCCGGATTTGGGTTTGAACCCGGTCCTCCTGAATGCAAAACTGGAGCGGCAACCACTGGACCGTAACATTCGGCGGCTATCCTTTATTCAGTGAAGGAAATGCAGACGTTGGCTGACTGGCTATTAGTGTCTGCAGTTTCCAGTTTTCAAGTGGATATCATGCTTCAGACTTTAAGTTATGTAACTGCGGTAACATTTCCACAAAGCATGTGACGTAGACCATGTGAATCTGATTATCACATCCAGACTGGGGGCTCCTTGTTCTCTACAGCCCTTTGTTGGGCCCTGGCCTCTTCTTCAGTTTCGTAATATTTTACACAGACGGTAGGACTCCTTGGAGGAGTGATCAGCCGGTCGCAAGGCCGCTACCAACACACAGGACAACACAAACAGAATAAACGCACACAGACATCCATCCTTAGAGTAGAATTAGAACCCACGATCCCAGCTTTCGAGTTAGCGAAGACAGTTCATGCCTTAGAACGCGCGGCCACCGTGACTGGCAATCTTGTCTATAAGTAAACAATTTAATGGAGAAACTCCTTAGCCATTTGTTCGCCGAAAACGAGGGTTCATATATAAATAGTGTATCCATACTGTTTCTCTCTTTGGGGTGGGGAATTGTGTCCCAGCACAGATGCACACAACCGAAAACTATCCGTGCATTCATATTCGCCACAATTGCTCAGAAAAAAAAAACCCACGAACATACTGCTGGGATATGACCGTGTATTAGTCTAGCAGTGAGCACCAAGGTTTCGGTGCCGCCACTACTTCCATCTTCAGGATTCACCCGCAATGTCGGTACCCCTCTACCAGACTACAAGACGGTGTCGTAACCCAGATAATATGAATCTTCTCCGCAGTTGACTCTTTGAAGTTTTACAAGAACATTTCTTGGGCTTGTTTTTCAATCGACCAGTGGTCAGTCAATCTGCCAAAAATTATATGCAAAAGCAATCTACGCAACAGTATTTCGAAGTTCTTAAAATATTATTTTAATCATATATAAAGGGCCAAGTTTTGCAATTATTCTGTCATTATGTATGTTAGCAGCCAATGCTGGTAGTAGTTACGAACAGGAATAGAATATGGCAGAAATAAACGGCAGTGGGAGGTGTGTTCGAGCTGGTATGGCAGTTCCCACCTTTTGTCGGAAAATATCCATAGTGCACGTTTACATAACAGTTCCGCTCGGCGAGCACGTTCTCCTACACAACCTAGTTCCTTGGAACTACAAAAGTTGCTGTCTTTCCAGAATGTTTCATGTTACTGGGGTTAAGTAGTTTCGACTGGATTTTATTTACACGGAAACAATATCGTGCGTGCAGAGAAATTGTTTTCTAGATAGATCATGTGCTCCAGATTCTGCAATGACGTTTATAACTTCAACAAATAGAACAGCCTCATCATTTCCACAAATCCCAACAGCCTAAGTTTCGGAACGCCGAAGCACAAACACAATGGGAACTATGACGCCCAACGTCCCGTTACGGAATCACGAGAGCCACATGAAGCAAGAGAACGTTCCCAGAGAGCTGACAATAAATCACTCAAGAAAATAACACGTCTGACTTGTGTATCTTCTTACAGCGCATACAATCAAAGGCTGCCGCTGATTTAAATCTGAAACATTACACTCTAAACAAAAGCTCTACGGATTCGGCGAAATGAGCGTTTTAAAACTTATTTCACTTACCATCAAAGTACAATACGCATTTTAATACAGCGTCTAGAAACGCATGCGCCGATTCTAATGTTAACGAACGACGCAATTTTGAGTTAAGTAAGTCTTACTTACTTACTCATGGAGCTGAGCCCTTCTTGAGAAGCCAAATCTGCCGCTACTCAAGAATTTCCGAGACACATAACACAGCACTTGGAATACACATGCGCGTAGAGGGGACCATACATTAAAAGTTATTAACCGAAACCACGATAACAGAAGCACAGCAGTTTCCTCAACTATAACGTTAAACACCTGATGATGACCATATTGGTGGAACATGTAGTGAAAAACTTTTAAAATGAGCGACTTTTAGTAAGACGTTTTGCACTTGAGACAGTAGATCCAGTAACATGTGATACTAAGCCATATGCAGCGCTATGCTACAAGCAATTGTCTTAGTAACTTGAACATTACGGCGACTTTCGTGAGCCCACACAGATTCAAACAAAATGTTTCTTACCTACAAATCCGTTCCCTCATAACGATTATTTTTAAATATCTGAAACTTTTATTAGAGAACCCTTTTAAATAATGTAATAAGAACATGGCCGTAGAGTGAAAATGTACTTTACTCTTCAGTTTAAGGGCGAGAAACACTACATCAATGGAACTTGGGACATAAAATTATGTCGGCCTACGTACCTAGACAGATTAATAATCATCCCTGCAAACTGTGTACGTACTACGTATATATGTATCCAAGACGGACACTGTACTTTCTAAAAAGATGATGATTATGATGATGATCATGGGGGTGGATACTATAACAATACAGCAGGAGACATTACAAAGTTTTGACACGAACAGGATTCAATCATGCTCGTATGAGCATGCCCAAAACGCTATCCCCATGAAGAAAACTACGTTTTATTGATGAACTGATGTTATCTCGACATACCCTTAACAACACAAGATTTGTGGAATGGGAAATTTCTGTAACAGGGATACAGAATTCTGCCAGGAACTCTTTGCTCTATACCTTTGATAGAGTACCTGTTTAATTAACCTAAAAAACGGCAGGTGGCAAAAGTCAGAACTCAGTTTCTGCTCTTATCACCGAAATGAGAAAGGGTGACAAATTATTTCTCAATATATTTTTACCCTTATTGCTCCCCCGGCAGGGCGACGAAACTGCACTGCAGTAGGCACTGTATCTTCGCCGGTTTGGCATGCTAGTTGCTCGCCACTTAAAACCGGTTGCTAAATCTCTGGGAACAGATGAGTCACCGACTGCGCTCCTTGCAGTACTGAAAGCGCGAGGTCTCCCGCTCTCACGCAGCCCACAGGCCGAAGATTAAACAAACACATCCATCCCTATCTTCCCGCACGCATTTCTCACTCACTGGCATAGGTAAAAGCGGAAGACGTTACTGAGGCATCTAAATGTTCAAAATAAATATCCTCTTCTGCGTATGGTGAAACGGGAAATATAGGGCACACTAATGTGTGAGTGCAAACTCTACCTTAAAAAAAATACTCAGCTAATCCCCCACCCCCACCCCAAAAAAAAATTCGTCTCAGTGGACTGCTACCGTAAGGCTGAGGGGAGGTTTGCATGCACGGCTCACTCGGAGAGTTACGTTACAAGTGGTAGGGTCACCCTTGCTAGAGAGTTCGAAGGAAGGAATGAAGCCTTTGGTCATTCAGGATATGGGTTGAACATGAGGCTCACAAACTCGCCTTCTAAAACAATATGTGTTATGGTGCCTGAAGATAGATGCCGGATGGAAAAAGTGAAGACAGGCACCAGGATTCTTTCAGGGCCGTACAGCCATGACGTGCGTAAGTGGCCTCATCCTCCTTGACTCGATCATTCTAATTATACTTGGAGAAGAGTACAAGTTATGAAGCTCCTCGTTACGCAGTTTTCTCCAACCTCCTGTCACTTCATTTCTCTTCGGTCCAAATATTCTCCTCAGCACCCTGTTCTCAAACACCCTCAGTCTGTGTTCCTCCCTTAGTGTCAGAGTCCAAGTTTCACACCCATACAGAACCACAGGCAAAATTATAGTTTTGTATATTCTCAGTTCTACGTTTTTGGACAGCAGACGAGAAGACAAAAGGTTCTGGACTGAATGGTAGCAAGCATTACCCGAGTTCAACCTCCTCTTAAAGATATACATGACATATTGTAAGCATGTACTGTGTTAATTAACTTCATGAAGCAGAATCATTGTTGAAAAGCTTATGGTTGCCCAACCAGCCAAGAAATTCCTCACCCTTTGTTAAACCTGTGTGTTACCACATTTTCCAATTTAATCCAAGTTTTCTAACTGAAACCCTGTATGTAGCTCTCATCAGCCCCACACCCTGTCCAGCTCAACCTTCATTTCATGACCCTCACACATGAAGCTGAGTCCTTCTTGGAAGCGGCACATATCTCAGCCACTCAAGAATTTACCAACATTTTATGGAACCCAAAGGTTCATTACCGTCTTCACAGGAGCCCGCCAGTCCCCATCCTAAGCCAGATAAAACCAGTCCATACCACTTCACCCTATCTCTCTTGAGATCCATATCACCCACCTATGCCTTGGTCTTCCTAGTGGTCTCTTTCCTTCTGGCTTCCTTACCAAATCCCTACAAGCATTTCTCTTCTCTCCAATGCGTTCCACATGCCCTGCCCATCTCATCCTCCTTGACTTGATCATTCTAATTATGCTTGGAGAAGAGTAAAAGTTATGAAGCTCCTCATTATGCAGTTTTCTCCAACCTCCCGTCACTTCATTTCTCTTGGGTCAAAATATTCTCCTCAACACCCTGTTCTCAAACACCCTCAGTCTATGTTCCTCCCTTAATGTCAGAGACCAAGCTCCATCATTACCATCTATACAATTTGGTTAAAGGTGCCCACAGATGAGGGCTACGCCAGAATAACTATGATGTAGTTGCTCCATTCAAAACTTCCAATCAGTGGCAAGTGGTACGTATTCTCCAATGATTAAATAAATTTGAAATTCTGAAACTTGTGACACATGGACCATATGGACATGTTCCTTGCATGGTCTGCAATTCTAAATTATAAAGTAGTTTCTAAGTTCAAAATATTAAGTTACATTAAAATTAACATGTCCCAAACAACTACATGAAGAAACTGAATTGAAAAATTTGGTTATTAAATGACAAATTAAAATAAATAAGTAAATCTGTGAAGTGTATGCTATACAACTGAACTATTATGTAAGAGTCATAATCTTAAATTGTATTGTGATAAACTGGTAAAATATAAAGTAACTTCCACTGAAAACTGAACCAAACTTATCTAGTTTCATGAAGTCAGTTTTAGCCGTGGCATCCCTGAACTGTCTCATGCACTCTGACCCTGCTAACTGCCAAAATTCACATTTCCACATTTCCTGTCTGAAATTGATGAGATGGAATCAAGGTAAACTACTGAAACAAATGTAAATTCAGATCACTCACCTTCAAAATCAACTCCACGTGGCCTGTTGCCATGTTTTGGTATAGTTCCTGTAGAATATGGAGCACTTGGTTTGCTGGGATTGTCGCCATTTTTCTTTCCGGTCATGGTTTTTACTTTGTAGCGTCAACACCTCTGATCACCTACACACAACAAGAGATAATAAAAAATGCAATTATCCCGTGGAACAGCAATTTGAAACACACAGAATGATTACCCAAAGTAAGCATTTATATGATAACTTCATTCGATAACATTCTCCCTTAAAAGTTTCAAAAATATATCACATCTTGTCTTCCATTACCAGAACATGCAGTACTGCTCTAATTAACTGGTGAGAAGGAGTACATGTAAGACAGACATTAAGCAACAAACTAATTCCACGGAGAAAAGTCCTTCTGAAGCTAGTTGCTCCACTGTTCCTTTTCTAAAAGGCAAAAAAAGACGAAGATGTCCCTGTGCTCAACGAATAAAGCACTACAGCATGAAGGCGTATGGGGGAGTGAATGTATAGATCCACATTTTCTTGACCTTGGCACTAGCTGGAGGTGAGTGGTCAGCTTTACACCCTGGCCGCTTTACCCCCGGGGAAAGAGCCCCCAGTACCAATTGGATAAGAGGTTCAGTGGACCCCAGAGCTCGTCTGGACAACGTGGAGAAGAGAAAATTCTTGACGCTACTGAGACTCGAACTCCACCCTCTCTGTCATCCAGCCCATAGCCAGTCACTATACCAACTACACTACCCTGGCTCCTCATTTCCTTTCCTATCTGAACCATTTTTTCCAAGGCACCCTAACCTTAATTTTACCATCGTAATAATACTAGATGAACTGTATAAATTATAAAATTTAAGGTCACATAAATTAACACCCCATGACCCCATTATTTCATCTCACTTACGTCTAAATTATTTCCTTGCTTTAAAATATGTCTAAATACTTGCTCCTCACTTGACACATCCTTGCTAAGCCCAACTTTTGGCCCTGAAAATGGACCTAGTATATTCCTCTGAATTATCAGTAAATTTTTATCAGATTACACGTCATCACATCCCAGAATACATCATACTCTACCCCAGATTGTGTTTAAAAATGGACAGCTCAACCTAACAGGGAGGAAGAGACAGAAGACTGGAGAAAACTACATAATCCACACAGTTCACTGTATATTATAAGTGTGATCAAATCAAGGGGAATAAGGAGACAAGTTGGAAGACAGAGGTGCACAAGGGATGATAATATTAAAATGGATCTTAAATAAACTGTAGGTGACAATGAGGGCAGGACTATCCTGGCTTGGGACAGGGAAATTTTTACAGAGCTGATCATGAAGAATTCTGCTTCTAGTTCAGTTAGTTCTACAAAAGGAAATGCCACAGCTCAGGTGGAGTTACTCGGCTTGTCAGAGTAGAGCCCTGATGCATAAAGTGGCACAGGCTCTGGATTTTCTTTGAGCACTTCAGCTTCCTTGCCTTCTCAGTCCACCAGGGAGTGGTACAACAGGCCAATTTGATGACACAATCCCATGGGACTCATCCTCACACACTTCTACAATTAACTGAACTAGTTCTCAAAAAAGTAAAGATGTTTCACTGTAGAACACTCTGGACTACAATATGCAGTATTCTGGTTTCAAAGTTATTTTGGTGTTTCACTTATTTTTCAATAATTGGGATGTTCATATCTGCTAACCATAAGCAAGAATAAGTTCATCAACAAGTAAAATTACATTAATAAATAAAACAGTGTAGTTCTTCCCTCCCTGTGGAAATCCATACAATTAAAATACAATTTGATACTGTGCAACTGAGAATCTACACACAGAACCTCACTATGTAAACTGCATGTATATGTTAATGTGTTACTGACAGTGATAACACATAGTGAGCTATCACATGCTACAATGAAACATCAGGGAACACCTGAAGCACCATGGCAGCGTTTGACTGAAGCATGATTCAATAAAAGATTTTGATAAACAATACACTAAGATTCAAACTATAAAAACCACAAATATTTGCAGTCACTAAAGTCTGCTTATCTACCAAACTCCATTATATTATTGTGCAATACTTCCCTCCTAACTGAATCATAGGTTTTCTTTGAAGTTTCTAAATAGCTCATGTACTATCTCATTGCACTCACATTTCTCTCCAGAATCTGACAAATGCAAAAAAAAATCTAATCCGAACAACACTGAAGATCCTCAGTAATTTCGTCTACATATTGACTTAAACTTCAGAGAAGGATATTGGATAAAATTTTATATGAAGCTAATAACAATATGCCTTAATAATTACTAGAGTTAGTTTCAATGCTCTTCTTCTAAAAAAGTACAATATTAAACCCCTCCCAGTGCTCAGGCAATTCATAATGAGTTTAAGGTCTCTGATCATAATATTTTACCTTCTGCCTGAACCCCTTCTGCCAGAATTTGATCATTACCTGGCTATTTATACCTTCACAATTTCACCATAACAATTTAAATCTCAGATGGACTAAGCTCAGGTAATAATGTCTTCACTGCATACATTTCCATCTGCCTAACGTTACCAACCGTACGTAAATTCCATAATGAGAGAAGTAATTCTCGCAGCTATTCAAAATGTTATGGTCATCTGCCAGCATATCACCCTTCTCCACCTTTACCAAGTTACATTAAAATTGATGTTCTTAACCTTAAAATATCATATTAACAGACACTGATATTTCATCCATAATACTTAATATTCTGACACGACATCAGAATGTAGGCTTGGAAAACAGCACGTACCGTATCCTGCTTTTAACACGAATTCAAATTCTGTCTGCAGATTCATTCCTCTTGCATATTCCACTAATTAATGGTGCATTTTATAACGCTCAATTAAAGAGTTTGTGAGATTACATTATTTCTGTAATCCGCTTAGTATACACATCGATCATGCAAACACAGTTCCAACGAGCAAAGAATAACTTCATTTATAAAAAAATGAGTTAATTAATGTCTCACGAACTTTAATTTCACCACAAACACAACATTGACAACTGCTTCAACAGCACCATCTATTAGAACTGTGGAACAACTACATAGATAATGTTCCCACAAAAATAGTTATCTTGCTGCCATCTAGTATCGAATAATCCTAGAACTGTCACGTAACCACAGAATCGTGATATAGTTAAGCAAAATACTAGGTAACGGTAAAATTGTCCCTGTGCGTAACTAATTAAGCACTACGCCATGAAAAGGCGTAAGGGGAGTGGATGTATAGATCTACATTGTCTTGACCTCGGCACTAGCTGGAGGTAAGTGGTCAGCTTAACGCCCCGTCCGCTTTACTCCCGGGAAGGAACACCCGGTACTCACTAGAGAGGAGGTTGGGTGGACTCCCGAGCCGGTCTAGACGACATGGAGAAGAGAAAATTCTAGACCTTACCGGAACTCGAACTCCGACCCCTCCCGTTCATCTAGCTCCTAGCCAGTCGCTATACCCACTACGTTATCCCGGCTCCCTACTAAAACACAAGCCGGCGCGTAAAGTGACAAATTACTGAATAGATTTCTCTTACCATTTATCAATAAAAGTGTTCACAGACCTTTTGTTGGCGACGATATGATAATAATTAAAGAAATGTATTTACTACATTGAGGGCACGCGGTAGCGTAGTTCGTTGAGGTAGAAGCTAGAAGCGTAGGTTGCGGATTCAAGTCCCGATGAGGTCATTGGATTTTTTTTCAATTGACCTAATCCTTCTAACCGCACCATGGCCCTGGGGTCGACTCAGCCTCTAACAGAAATGAGTAAGTAAAGTAAAGTGAAGTAAAGCTATCCCTGTAACAGGCCATGAAGGCCCATAGGGTTGTGAGACGTCGAGGGTCCCACATTATCAAGACAATCGGCTCAAAGATGGCGGTAAGGTTGTCAGCCTTACGCACCGGCCGCGCTTTACTCCCCAAGAAAAGTATTTAATTAATTCCTGGTACTCATTTCTGTTGGAGGCTGAGTAAACTCCAGGGCGGCTGGAAGGATTAGGTCAACTGAAAAAAATCCAATGACCTCATCGGGATTTGAACCCGCGACCTTCCGGCTCGTAGCGTAGCACCTCACCCACTACGCTGGGGTTAAATGGCGGCCGGTACGTAAGGATGACAACCTTACCGCCACCTATGAGCCGACTGTCTAGATAATGTGGGAACCTCAACATCTCACAACCCTATGGGCCTCCATGGCCTGTTACAGGGATAGCTTTACTTGCTTAATTTACTACATTACGGGATGAGTCGTATTGAAGTCTTTCGTAAGATATCATTGCATTGTAAGCATGGTCGTGAAAAGAAAAGCGAAGTGAAGATATGAAATTTGGTTGTAACCAAACGGAATGAAAGAGGGTTTAAATTCCATGTCTTATATGGAGCAATTTGAATCAAACCTAGAGTACGACTAAAGGACCGGTTGTTCTGCCGCAATTCCCTTTCGGACTCCTCTGTTTGTTGGTTTGGTGGATACCTAAATTTGGCGAATATTGTGTAGAGACCTTCGCGCTTGTCTCCATGCTTTTCTAGACCAAATTACGTGTTCGTCCTTTCACATGTCCGTAATTTGGTTCTGCACCGTCTTCACAGGTTGCCTTCTTCGAATTCTCGGCTGAATACGCATGAATCTAAAATGCGTGTCTGTACTTTTTATGCAGAGGATTATCCGACGCCAAGTTAAGAACGTGACAAACTACAGACAGAATATTTTCCCCTCCTCATTTTCACAAATAATGTCACTCTTTGTCAGCATATCACAAAAGTATCACCAAATAAATTGTCTCTCGTCGTTCAGAAACGCTATACAAATTGACTAGAACCTGTAACAAAGCCATGGCCATCATGCTTAGAGATAGTCTGTAATTTGTACAATAAATAATTCACATATTAGACTAATCTTGATTTCGAATATGATAATAGTGCTCTACGTAACTTCTTAAACATGGGTATTGCATTCATATAAGCCAGGTACAAATGTACACGTGGCTATGTAGACGCACGAGAACTGGATTCTCACTGCATACTTCTCAATAATAGCACCGTAGTTGTACAGTCAATTGAAACGAAATACGGAAGAAATTTTGCGAACATTTTTATTACATTCTGTTTGCATCTATCCATCTTAATCTGCCTTCGTGTATGCAAATGATGAAAATTTATTCTACTCATTGAATTTATTTAATTGGTCAGAGTTCCTGGCTACAGATCCAGAGGTCTCGGGTTCGATTCCCGGCGCTACCAGATTTTCTGAGAAGTAGTGGGTCTGGAACGTCTGGAACGGGGTCCACTCAGCCTCGTGAGGATAATTGAGGAGCTACCGTCTAGAAAACCGAAATTAACGGCCGTGGGGATTCGTTGCGCTGAGCACGTGACACTATCTATCCGCTAAATTTGGCACTAACTTCGCCGACAAGCGGCGGTTGTTGTTGTGTGAAATTGATGTCATCAAATCAATAAACATTAATTAAACTTATGTGCGAATTAGAACACTTATATTTCAAAGCGTATTAAAATATTATTACACTGTTTGCACTCAAATTGTTTTGAATTCTTGTAAATACTTTATTGAACGAAAATAAAATGCATTGTAACTGCGTAACAAAATCCTGTCTGTCCAGTTATATATTCGCATAATAAAAATGTTTTATACAGTTTAAGGTGAAAACAGCTCATATCTGCATAGTTCCATACGGATGCCACAAGACACATCTCCATATTCACGTTCGACTCTGTTCATGTTTTAACTTCTTTATTAAGGCCGTCACAACACAACTATTTCAACAGCTATACACGTACAGTTGTGTTGTGACGGCCTTAATAAAGAAGTTACATATTATAACACAACAGGATGCATGAAATGAGAACCCATAGACCACAGAAAATGAAGTCGCAGCGCCAGATTGGCTTGGGATTTAACAAGGAAAATGCTTTATGGACGATGAGTTTCAGTTCCCCTGTACGAGGAAATAAAGCAAAAACTCATAGTGACACTTCACTTAAATTGAAGACAATTTTGAAGACCATGTACATGTATTTTGTGATGTTTCTGGAAACGTCTTCCATTCACGGATTGAATCATCTGGTATCTAAGAAGCGGGATATTTCTGAACGGTGAGTAAATTAGTTTCATAATTATGGGTTTTGATTGATTTACAGCCGGTCACAGTGGCCGTGCGGTCTAAGGCTCACTGGAATGCTGGGATCGTGTGTTCGAATCCCAATCAAGGCATGGATGTCTGTGGGTACGCTTATTCTGTGTGTAGGTAGCGGCCTTGAAATGGGCTGATCCCCTATCCAAGGAGTCTTACGTCTGTGTACAAAAAAAATCACGAAACTAAGAAGAGGCCAGGGCTCTAGGGCCATTGGTGAATGATTGATTGAGTTATGAAAATGCGCGACTGAGAGCTAAGGTTAAGTATCCAAGGATGTAAATTTTAAAATCGCGATTTCCTGCTGCTCATCCATAAACGTTGCTTTACATGATTCTTAACCATTGAAAGGTGACGTGGGAGAAATGCATTTCAGATGTGCGAAGGACGGAAAGGACGAAAAATAAAACGAAATTCGTGTCTGCTGTAAAGGTATGGAGAGGGGCTGGCGATTATTTGGAACGGGAACTAAAGGAGAACTGATTTTGTTACCTCAGATGTTTTTCTTGAGTGTTCTGTTTTACTGTGAAACATGGTCATTTTTAAATTTTTCAATGTTGGTATCTCAATAGCTTGACTGTCCTCTTTTTCGATTTATACAAGAAAAGAGTCATTAGTTGCCCAACAGGTCAGGATATCAGATCTCTTCTCGCTTCCCATTGCAGTAGATATCGCGACGCCTCGCTGGTCCTACTGGTCTCAATTTATTTGGCGTGAGGAAATCAGTGGAACAAACGTGTCCAATATTCCCTCGTCAGTCAAAAATAGTTACTTTTGGATTTTAACATCATATCTCATAAGTTATCCTCGAAATATTATACAGTAGTCGTTTTAAGTAAAGACAGCTTGGAAATTCTTAGCGTTCACACGGTACTACAGAAATTATACCAACAAGAAAATTCCCAGCCAAAGAATCCGAGGTTTGAAACCCTGTTTATGGTATAAGAAGTGAAAAGCAACAAATCTGTAATTAGTGGAAATCAGTAGATAAAGCATGATCAATTGTTTCAGAGTCTTATGGCTAGTTCTCATTTCTGCCGGCATTGCTGCTACGGCGCTATTCAGTTCGTCCACGTGGAGACGCTACCAAGAAGACCCGATTGTCGTCTCAATGGAACGGGACTACAAGAGTTGGAACACGTCATTCCCGAGCATAACAATCTGTCCGCACCTGAAATATGACAACACTTCAGCAAAAGAGTAATGTAGCCGATTGTCTATTGCCAACGCGTTCCTTCTAGTGTAAAAAATTACTAACAAAGGGGAAAGAGAATATTTTCGTGTGCATTTACATAGATATAAGTAAAATAAAGCTCTTCAACTATTATTATTATTATTATTAGAGGGGTGGGTTTCCCCATGCAGAGGCATTGGAAACTACTTGGGCGGGAAATTGTTGTCTAATTTTGCTCAGAGGTCTCCTAGAGACATGAGTTTCTTTGACGTGTCGTAAATCTACGACACGGGACCCAAGGCTTAAAGTCCCTCCGGGCGACTTGTTCCCTGAATTTTTCCGCTCTTAAAAATTCCACGACCTCCGCCAGGTTTGAACCCGCGTACCTTGAGTCATGAGGTGGGAACGTTACCCCTAGACTACGGAGGCCGCTGAGTTCTTCAACTATATATAAGTGTTTGTGTCTAAAAAGATTTAACTGTTTCATGCTTAAGCCAATAAAATTGCCTCATATAGATATACACGATGTGGAGACATCCACTTTTTTAATTTTTTTAATTCGCTTAGTGGGGGATGGAGTCCAACTTTGTCCACTCGGCACGTCGGCCACTGATTGGCCTATTGTAGCCTGCCCGGGGTTATTATGATGATGGAGAATTTGGTGGAAGGAAGACTGGCATGGAAAACCGAAGTCCTCGAAAAAACCCCGCCACTTTGTCCACCACAAATCCCACTTGAGCAGACCCGGGATCGAACCCGGGCCGCCGCGGTGGGAAGCCAGCGACTAACCGCTTGAGCTGTGGCACGGCCTTTCAATCACCACTTAGTCCATGCTTTTATATAAATTCATGCCAATCCAAAACACACTGGCCACCACAGCAAATGTAACCAAGATGCAACGTAAGAAAAACGCAGTGCAAGAAGAAAACAGAACACACGCAAGAAGATCGCCATGATAAGCAACACATCATTTAGCTCAATTTAAATTATTTTAAAATTAGTTTTAAAGTATTTTAACAAGAAACAATTTCTCTTTTAAAATAATAAACTTTCGTACATACGTCCTCCATGGGCTGTCGGTGTACAGAGAGGCAAAGTGAAGGTATCCCTGTAACAGGCCGTGGGGGCCCATAGGGTTGTGAGACGTTGAGGTTCCCACATTTTCTAGACCAGCCGTGTCAAACATGCGGCCCCCATAGCCACAAAGTGCGGCCCCTCAACTTTTAGAACTAACTGATATTAAAATTTTAGTAGAAATATTTCTTGTAAAGACAAGTTTCCAAAAGACCAGAAGACAAGAAGTCTCACGCAGACATAAATTAGAAGGCTGCAGGAAAAGTGATTCTGAGAATTGCAGAAGCGTTTGTCCAACTAACGGTTTGTAAAGTTCGTGAAGGAGAAACTATTGTATTTCAGAAGGTTAATGCACTAAAATCCGCATAGCCTCACCACCCCAAGTATTTCCAAGAATCCATTTTGGAGGCGTAGTAAGAATACAAGGAGGGTGGCAACTGACAGACAAGTGCAAGGGATTTCTACCTTCAAAACTAGCTTGCAACCCCCAGCCATTGTCTAATGTATAGTAGATTCTAGACGATCGGCTCACAGATGCCGGTGAGGTTGTCAGCCTTACGCGCTGCCGCCCTTTACCACCCAGAAATATTCCTGGAACTCATTTCTGTTAGAGGTTGAGTCGACCCAGGGCCATAATGCGGCTTGAAGGATTAGGCAAATTGAAAAATTCCACCTCATCTGGATTCGATCCCGCGACCTTCCGGCTTGTAGCATAGTGCGTCAACCAACAACGCTACCGTGTGCCCCATATGTTATAGTACATTGCAGCATTTTGCGAAAATCATATGCCAAAGGATGGTGCTTTGCGGCCGCATAAACTAAGTGGCGATTCAATCAGTACTCTGCAAAGTTACAACAAAGACTGCAGATATACGTATATACACAAGCATTAAGCATACCTGCGTATCAGATGAACAAGTAATGTAGCAAGATGCTTAAATGCAGTTCAAGAAATCTGAGGATCATTATTTTCTATGACGTCACGATTATCAGTTTTCGCACATATCCAACATCCATAGATCACTGTGGTCGCGGTGCAAGGGCCAAGGAGGCCCACCCCTTTGTAGCCATCCGCCGACGTACATCTGCCACGACTGTCGCTCGAGCTTGAGTTCTTAATCACAGGATACGGGTGCTTCGGAGATGGGAGTGGAACACACTTCGGGGTTAATAAATCAGGGATCTCCAGAGCACACCGTGCATTGCAGTCTTAATTTAAAATTTCGTACAGTGATCAATCTTTACTTTAGTCCTCCAAGCTAGCCGCTCCGTCCATCCTACTCGCTACCCCTACTGTAAAACACTTCTCTGTTCTCTGCCTACATTTCACCACTGTCCTCTGCTCCCTGTAACCGCCTGCCCTCTCTTTACGAGTCCTCAGTGGGCATAAAACAAAACAAAATAACAAGAGAAAGCCGAGGGTCGAGCCCGACATCTCCTACATTCGTATTTTTCGAGATGCCCATAAACCTTTGTAGGCCTTCAAGGCACACGAGCAGGGAACCCAAGACCGCTCCTGGCCGGTCTCGCACAAGGTCAGCAAACTATAGATGTTAGGGACAATAGTGACACCCTAAGCCTAAGGAGGACAATAGCTGAATTACAACTAGACGGTCCCGGGATGGTATCTCGCAGGAGGAGCGTCTCTCAGGGTGTTAAACAGTGCATAAGTTGTTCATTCCCTAATTAAATAATTTTGGCGAAGGATGTACGGTTACACCTTATATATTCATTCATTCAAGTTCCTTTGTAAACAACTGTATTTATAACATAATCAGGATAACAAATTCAATGGTGTTGGTTGTGTTTACACCATAACACCGCAGGCATACAAACACTTTGTATTTTTAACTGTGGATGTGTAATAAAATTGGTATCTAAGTCCTGTACTCTCCGATGTCAGCTACTTAACGCTGCGAGTGGCTCACAAGTTCGCAGTCCTGTATTTTTATTTCTCAGACATCAGGATTTCCAGTTCCTATATCTCGGGCGTGCTACGTTGTGCCATTACCGCGCACACAGAATTTAATGGTGTGCATATGAAGGAAATCCCAAGGACCCCTCTCTGGTAATTTATAAGGATAACACACATGCATTTTGTTACGTCTATAGGAAGGGCCAGAGTAAGGACGTCGCCAGTTTCATCAAAAAACTTACAAATGCCTCGTATGAAAATTTTGATCGGCTGGAAAAGGAAATAGCAGAAGAATCATTTTCACCTGAACAATACATGGAAATCATCATCAATGTAAGAATAATTTTTTGTTATTTCTTTATATTATGCATTTAGTTGTCTGCGCATGCCTCCGTCTCGCAGTGCTTAGAGCTACGTTCAGAACACGCAGACGAGGAGTCCCACTGCCATGCAACCCGCATAGCACATGCAGTCCCATGACTGAGATCGTTTTGAATTTCTTTCCATTTATCGCAGCTGCATTTGAAAAAAACAAATCTGGATACTTTGGACAGTTCTGTCTTTTGGATCTTGTAGTTTGTTGAAAGCCAACAGATGTTTCGGAGAAACACGTCGTCTACATCTTCAGGATCGAAGAAAATAGCAAGCAAGAAGACAGTTTGAAGCATATAGACAGTTTATTCTTCGAACCTGATGATGTAGGCAACATGTTCAATGGGATATATCGGTTAGCTTTCAACAGACTACATGGCGTTATATCGTAGAATTTGCATTCTTCATAACCACCGATGTGAAAGCCTAAACTCCTAAAATCTCTGTATTCTATTTAAAATATACCACTGCCTCTTCCACTGCAAGATCTCATGGCAACCGTCACAACACACGTGACTCAACATGGTCACTGAACTTGGCGATATAATCGTGTCATTGGATATAAGCGATTAGTACATTTAAAGAATATCCCATGTTAAAATTTGATGTTGCAATAATTTGGAAATTTTAAGAGCATTTATCTTCGTATTCTAAAAATGCACGGTTCGTGAGACAAGAATAAATTTCAACTTCTTCAAACACAATGCAAATATAAGCCCCCTCCCCCATCAATTAATGTTTGGAATTGAAAGTGTTTGAGAAATAAATTGAATTTACTCTTGTTCAATAAACTCTATTCTCATTGTTGCAGAATTCTTTTATATTCACTCACGAGACGACGACGGGCGCTCAGTTTACAAAGAGTATAACTGAAATGGGCGTGTGTTATACCTACTTATCAAACATCGCGGCTCAGAACTCGCCAGAGTAAGTATCATGCCTGGTCCAATATGTTTTCATCGTCGAAATAAAATAATAAATAGGAGTTCCTTTTCTGACCGAAGAAGCAATTATACTGCAGATGGCATTGTAAAATTATTCCTTATGAAAATACAGCAAGTAATAAGAGTTTCTCCTCTCAAGCGGGAATACAAATTAACTCCAATTCCATTGTAATGATAAGATTTGATTGTATGTTGATAGGAAAAGCGGTTCTACTCAAGTATCCAGAAATACTCATGTAGCTGTAAGTAACTAAGGTTAGGACATGTCAACAGACAAGAGTATGTTTGCTGGAGGCAGGAAGAGGACGCCGCAAAATGAATTGCAGCCAGTGCAGTTCTGCATACTGTTCGTAGCAGTCAGCTGCGTACCAAGGCTCCTCTGTTTTATATCTGCTACTTATCATTATCTCAGAAGACGGAAAAGAGAAATGAAGGATGGTTATTGAAAAGTGAATTGGAGGGGATAAAGGAGTGACTATTTTCCTGAGATACTATCTCAACAGTTCTCTGGACGGAAGGAGGAAACAATGAGGTTGTGATGTCTGCAAAAAAAAATGTTTTCTTTTGTTGCATGCAACGACATCTGTACTCAGATTGTTTCTTAACGATAGAACTGTCCACAAGTGATGGTTATGCAGACCATAGGTAAAGCTATCCCTGTGACAGGCCGTGAAGGTCCACAGGGTTGTGGTTCCCACATTTTCTCTACACAGTCGGCTCATAGATGGCGGTGAGGTTGTCAGCCTTACGTGCTGGCCGCCCTTTAACTCCCAGGAAGAGTCCTGGCGCTCATTTCTGTTAGAGACCGAGTCGACCCCAGGGCCATAGTGCGGCTCGAAGGATTAGGTCAATTGTAAAAGAAATGACATGACCTCTTCGGGAATCGAACCAGCGACCTTCCGGCTTGTAACTACGCTACCGAGTGCCCCTCTAGACCACAGAGATATATAAAACAACAAAAGAATAATTTCTAGAATGTCAGAACTCAACTGGAGTAGTTTATGCCTATCTTTTTCTCCGCACATTCTATTTTATGTTTGACATGTAAGCCTGTAAAGCGGATCTACCAGATTCAAGACAAAATGGGATATATTGACCCAAATGCCAGTCTTGCAGCACCAGAGCTGTGGAGCGCAAGCGCACAACGAGATGACATGTGGAGGCCGAGTATCCTGTCACAGAGCCTGCTCCGAAGGATGCAGAAAGATGCTAATTTAGAGGCTAGTTACAATGTATAAAATATTTTTGTTTCAGAAACTGGTGGAATAAAAACTGGACAGTAACAAATAATAAAGCGCAGTTAGGCCTGTATGGAAATCCTTTGACTGGAGATGTCGTCCTTCGAATTATTAATATGAATTCGGGAGCTAAGGTAACAGCGTTTTATTAAAACTTCTATAGAGCCAATTTTTACTGGAACTTTCAGAATTTAAACTTGTTTCCATTTCTTTTAAAACTATGATATGAGAGTAGCTTCACAGCGCGGCTCAACAGGGCAGCTTCTCTTCCGCATCCTGTTCGCCCGAAGAAAAACATGGAAGAAATTAAAAAAAGAACTCCAAAACTGTACAATTTTCAAAGTAGACTTAATTCTGTCACACGATCACCGCCATCTGTCTGGAGAAGCCTTGACGTCTCACAACACTACGGCCCTACGGCCTGTTACAGGAATAGTTCCTTTAGTTTTAGCTATTGCTAACCTCTTACAGTGCCAGACTGTTCGCTGCCGTATTCACAGAACACCTCCACTAGTCCTCATTCTAAAACGGATGAATCCAGTACAATCCTTCTATATCTTCTTCACATGGCAATGAATCGTTAAGATTGAGTAATTTTCCCTTCTGAGTAGCTAACAGTTTTCCAAGAACAGTTCTCCTCCGCAGAAGCCAAACTGTCAGGCTTATACTGACGTCTTTTTCTACAGGTATATCTACACAGCGCATCCGAAATTCCAGATTCCTCAAGCCATTTCGTTGATCTAAAATACCGTCGGCAGTTGACGGCCAGCATTGTTCTGTTGGAAATATACAGCACAGAAGACGTGAGGTCACTAAGCCTTTCCCAGAGAAAATGTCGTTTTCTGGAAGAATCTGACCTACATATTAGCCCGGTGTACTCTTACAATCTGTGCAGCATGCAGTGTCGAATGGAGCAAGCGTTGCGTTTGTGTGGATGCATCCCTCACTTCTACAGAAGCAAAAGTAAGTCCAAACCCCTGTCGTAGCTTTACGGCATGTAAAAGAACCTCATATCTCCAAAGGAGGTCACTGAGCCAAATTAACGGACGTTTCCCGCCCAACAGCAATCTCTAATACCTCTGGTAGATGGGGGAAGCATTATAGATACCTCTCAGCTAGTAGAGCCGGTCTCGCTGGCTGGGCGGGACTGATGGTAAGCACCAGTACCGGTAGGATATAGAGACGGGTAGAAATCATAGAGGGAAGCACAATGGACCAATACAGGTCTAAGTGCATGGGGAAACCCACCCTCTCCAAATAACTAACTAACTAAGTCCAATTCTTTTCGTCTTAGTATCACATGGCTTCCTTACAGATCTCTGCTTATCCGATTTTTCTTAAAGAAATTGGAAATAACATTCACTCTCGTCGACAAGAACAGGATCGCATATATATTTTTTGTACATACTGGCATTTTCATTTACAGTTAAATATCCGGTGTGTAGCTTCGATGGAATGAGATGCTTGGGACGTTATAAAAGTGAGTTCGTTAAGTAGCTACTGCTATTTACTTCTGTTCTTTACTTTTGAATGAGAAGTCAAAAGCTACAGGAGCCAATTACAGAGTTAGCACAGTCAACTGAACTGAGGTGCCCAGTAAATACAGAGCAAACTTAATGCTGCACTAACACTGATCACAACAAACTATGACAACTACCTATTAAGGACATTAACCAGAAGATTCATAATCAAGGAATTCTTGCCAAAGGCATTTCATTTGCGGCTAAGGTGCCGTGAAGAAATGGTGATTTATTTATATACGTGAAAACGGAGTATAAAACAGGACCAAGTCTAATATTCCTGGCTGGAATTCTGATTCCAACAGCTGCTAAAAGCGAAGGTTTGGTAATAGAACTGCTACAAAATTTCCTTATAAATTCTGTGTTGAAAAACGCCGTCTCACGAATATGGCGTGTAATGTTAAGTTATCCATAACATAATTATAATTACTTCAATTGTGATTTTTAGCGAACATATGAGGTGTAAATAATAGCAGTAGATTATATTTCATCTAGTGCCAAAGTTAGAATGCTTGAGTCTTATATTCGTGCATACCCATGGCAAATATGGGAGAAGGGTTCTTACATTAGCCGTATCTGAAGACAGCAGTTCTTGACCTGGGAAGCAGGCAAGGAGTTGCAGTATTGCCAGATGAAAAGAAATATCTTAAGCCAATATCCCTGAGTAGAACTGGGGTGAAGATGCAGGTGAAAGTATAATTGTCTTTCTAACCGCCGTGCCATGGCTGAGGCCGCTAGTAGCCGGCTTCCCACCACGGCCGTCCGGGTTCGAGCCCACGTCAGGCGGGATTTATAGTGGGTAAATTGGAACTTGGGCAGTTTTCCCTCCGGGTGCCTCGGTTTCCTCTGCCAATTCTCATTTCACAGACTGCTCCACATTCACATCGTTCGGGGTTGGTACGATAGGCCAATTAGTGGACTCAGTCTCACCTCACCCCCCAAAATTAACAGGAACAATTATCGCTCTACTTGGGGTGCAGGTGTATAGATCCACACAATACTAACCCTACCTTTAGGCAGAGGTGGGTGGAGAGTTTCACACCCGGCTTGCTTTAACTCCTGAAAAAGGGCTTCCGGTGGTCACTGGGTAGGAGGCTACGTGGCCTTCAGGGCTAGACTTGACACTGTGGAGACTCCAGTTCCTTGATCTTTCAGCAGGGATCCAGCCATTTTACCGACTGAGCTGTCCTGGCTCCACGGCTTCATATAGGCAACATTACTATGAAAGCAATAATTGTGGATATTCCCAGAACAGAATCAGACAGATACGTACGTGGTATCATTGTAGATGTCATTTAGTAGGTATGGAGCAATTCGGTAATCCCAGACAGAATCCGCTGTTACAGTGGGCCCAAAGCAACCGGCAGAGCAAAATTATGAATTGTCGTAATGTGGTAATCTTGAGTGTTGCTTCGACAACTTAACTTTCAAGACACGTAGCTCTAATCAAATAAATAGAGTTTTCTCATGTAACATTTTCTTGTAGCTGCGTCTAATTCCAAAGGAGTAGTTTGTCATTCATTTGAAAGTTTTCGATAGTTACGAAATTTATTTTTAAAAAATAGCACGTAGTTAAATCGGTACTCTTGGGAATAAGGCACTTCACTACAAAGCAAGCTGCATGAATGGACACCAATATCGGGCGCTTGTAAATTTCTTGCTTCACGATTACGAGGTTCGTGATTTTCCTCACAGTTCAATGATCTGAATTCCATCCCATCACGTACCATTTTAATTTTATTTTTAGTGAAGAATGCGACCCTGAATATCTGGTTGCGCCCATAAAATGGTTTCCATGTATGCATATTCAGAATTTTATTTGCAGTAATATATATGGAGGGGCAAGGAAGAGAAAGAAAAGTGTTACGTAATCTACTTAGAGACCAAAGAGCAGAGGAGTATAACACACGCAGTCACAACACAAAGCACAATACACACACGAAAGTGGGAAAAGTGCTCCGATAGAAGAGGACAGGTGTGACTCGCGTATTGAGATGCGACGTAGGGATAAAAAATCCTGAACAGTTTTGATATTTTTAATATTTTTAATATTTAATATTTATCAATATGTATGATGAATATATATTTTAGTTATTTTAGTATGAAGACGGCAAGGCATGCAGTGAAGTAGTTTAACGTAAATCAAAAAGCACCTGAAGATGGCACCTTTGTGCCGAAACATGTAGTGCGGGAGTGAAGAGTGAAGTGGATGAGTGTATGCACTGTAAGACGGCTAGAATAAATCATGAACCTTATGCTCACTTTGCTTAATTAGTGTCACAATAGTTAAAAATAAAAGAAGTTTTCCAAAGTGTTTTAAAATAATAAAATTTATAGTGCATTTCAATTTTACTTACAGCTATGTTGGTGACACTGAGAAACGATGAACATAGGCTCTGTAAGTGCCTGCCTCCCTGTGATGACGTCACCTATGCCATAGATTCGGAAAATCAAATTGAATGGTAAATACACGTGAAGAGCAAATATAAATCACGTCTAAACAACTTATGTGATGGTGGTTTCCTATTTGTAGTGATGTTTGCCCTCTGAAGATGGTCCGCAGAGACCGAAACATGTAAGGGTGTTAAGTTTTCATGTAGTAAAAAACTTACAGGTCACACGTGAAGAGTTTTACTTTAGAATGAAGAGTGTCATATTAAAATATATTTAAAACCAGTGAAAGGCTTTTTGATAGCTAACAATGAGTTAGATTACGAAGCTCCATGACCGCTGACCCTTATTAAAATATTTCTTCTTGGAGGGGGCACGCGGTAGCGTAGTTGGTTGAGGCATGAAAACATAAGCCGGAAGGTCGCCGTTTCAATTCCCGGCGATGTCACTGGATTTTTTCAATTGACCTTATCAACACATGCCACTGTAAGAAATTCAGATCTGGAAACGGTTACCACTTCCCAGTTGTGTGCAGTTCGTACTTGTGTGACTCGGCGCCCTGTTGAGCGAAACAAGCAGAAACCCTAGGCGTTGTCACTGATATGGATGTGCAGATCCTTTGAGTTTCTTTTCGGCTTTGCCCTACAATTTGCAATTTTCTATTAAATGTAGTTTTTTTTCCAAGGGATTTTGGAACTACTCTGGTGCTGCAGCTATCAAAATATCCACGCATGAGGCTGAAGCGGGACCTCATATTTGGGCTCACTGACGTCTGGGGTACGTACTTTCACAAGCACATGGCTGTAACAGAAGTCGCGAGCGCAAGCTTTGAACGTTATCAGTACATTTCTAGAAAGGTCTAGATTTTTATGTCTTTTTACTAATGCATAAACATAGTTGTTCATTTAATAATGCGTTTTCTAGTAGCACTGGGCAGGAGAGTGTTAACCCACTGGGAAATGTTTTATAGGAGAAAGCGGTCGCGGTCTGTAACAAGATTCCTCTGGTAGGAAGCCTAGGGCAGACCCAAGAATAGATGGAGTCAATACTCCACAAGTGCGGGGGGGGCAATGATAACATCTACACCGCGATGTACGTGTTCACGTATTGACTTACACGAATTTTTTTTCCGAAATGGAGCAACTCCTGAGATTTAGTCAATAATATTAATGATAATTAAAATATCAACATAAATGTTCAGCATACTCCTTTGTTAGTACATTCTAAAGGGTTCTGACTATGCTGTGTAACACAGAATTACTGGGTTTTTGGACATTTACCATTGTCCGGTATTCTAGAAAATAGAAACGCGACGTTTCGGAAACTGCCGTCCTCGGGTGAAGGGGGCAGAAGACACCTACTCAGTTGTGCTCCTTAGAAAGAGCTAATCGCAATCACTGGAAAACACGTGTCAGATGTCAAGTGCCTTCAACCTCTTTCACCTGAAAACGGAAACAGATCCACTTTCCGAAACGTCATGTTTTCTATTCTCTAGAATATGGGACGATGGGAAAAGTGCAAAAACCCATTAATTCCGTATATACCTCTGCTGCCCGAATTATAGCACAAAGTGAGGTCCGAATTGGCTAGACGTCTTACCACTCACGAGCAAGAAGAAATGTCCGCTTATCTTTTTGGGCCAAACGTTAATTTGAAATGCATTTCTCTGTTGGAACAGAAATTTAATTACGATTACAGGCTCGAGCTCGAGAGTTCCCAGATCTGGCACTGATTCTCATTACCCAGGTTTAATGAAATTAATAGCACTGGGATTTACTTTTATTCGAAAGGTCTTAGAACTTAAAAGACAGGTTAATTAGTATTAATAAATATATGTTTATTTTCTATGTCCCTCCTTTTGGAGATGTTGAATGAACACCTTAACATAGTCTATCTTAACATAGTCTATATCTAGTCTATAACATAGTCTTATCTGTGCCTTCCTATTTATTTTTTTTTTAATTATCATCGTACTTTCAAATTTTAAATGAACGAATTTTAAGCAGCAACAGCTCTGGAAATTTACCATCTCATTTGCACGAAGCTACTAAGCTCTGTTCCCCATAGTCAGCTTAGGTCTAATTTACGTAAATACAGACTAAGAAACAGGGCTGAATTTAAGGAGACGCGACCGGGGAGCTCGACACAGGACCATATAATTACACAACTGCCTCTCTCAGATCAGGAAAGGAAGTTTGAACATTGAATTATTATAAGAAATAGCAACAGAATCATAATTCTGAGGTGTTCTGACGATGGTGTGCAGTACCCAGAATTACTGTGGTTTTGGACGATCGACAAAGGCCAAAAACCCACTAATTCTAAAAAATGGAATCGCCATAACCAAAATTTGTTACTGATAGTGACTTCAAAATTTGATTGCCCCAGCACCCACAGGTGTAAACTCAAAACTGCCTGAGAAGTCAATGCTTTATGTGTATGTTTCAGTGGCTATTGGTGCATCTGCAGGGCTCTTTCTGGGCTGCAGCATCCTCAGTTTCCTCGAGATCCTCTACTTCTTCTCTCTGCGACTCTTTTGGTTCATCTACAAGCGAAGGTTTCATTAGCTAAACCTTTCTGGTCATTGCTCTGCAGCATATCGTACACAGACTGTGGCCTTTAGGCTTTCGTAGCTCTCGTTCTTGTAGAATTGGAATGAGAATAAGCCCTTTTGTACTATCTACCTATGGCTGCACAGCCCTTGTGGATCTTGGCCGCTTTTGCAGTTTCCTAATCTACACACAGCCCGTAGTACTCCTTGGACGGGGGATCAGGCCGTCACAAGGTCGCTACCTACACACACAGAATAAACATACACATACGTCCTTGCCTCGAGTGGTATTCGAACCCATGATCCCAGCGTTCGAGCGGGAGAAGGTTCAGGTCTCAGACTGCGAGGCCATTGTGATCGGCTCCCATTTTGCCAATGCCTTGTAATGACTGGGTATGGAACAGGACTCGAACGGCAGGAGAGCTCGAAGTTCTTGCCGCTGCATGTTCCACGGGGATTAGCCTGTGATTAAACAAGAGCTTCTGGTAGGCAATTATCAGCGTTTCGGAAATAACAGGTTCCTACTACTTTACAAGGGTTTACAACCAAAAATAACAAGAATTGAAATCTTGACAGGAGGTAACCTCAGCTTTGATGATTCCGTAATTGATGAGAACCGTTTTTACGGGCTTTAATGAAGAGGTACTACGGTGAGCCGCAGGCCCCATGCCTTTGTGCATGATCATATTGAACTGAATGTGGAAAACTGGAGAAGCGCCTACAGATTTTCAACAGTTTACAAGGTTCCGAGAGTAGGGTTTGTCACTCATACATACTTCAGCCATAATGAAGTAATGGATTTAGCGAATATTATATATATTATACATGTATTTGTGTATATATAGTTCGCTTGCGGACTACAGGCCACGAAGTTTGTTTTTTTGTATGTATATATATTGTAAGAGGCCATGGAGACCCATTGGGCTGTGAGACGTCAAGGCTCCCATGTTTTCTAGACTATCGGCTCACAGATGGCGGTGAGGGTGTCAGCTTTACGCGCCGGCCGCCCTTTACCACAAGAATATTTCTGGTACTGAAGACTGTAGACACGAAGGCCATAGTGCGGCTGGAAGCATTAGGTCAAATGAAGACTGTAAAGACCTCACAGGGAATGGAATCCACAACCTTCCGCTTTGTAGCACAGTGCCTGAATAAACTACCTGACCGCGTACCCCGCGGCACCCCGTACTAGCCTTTGCTATTCTGTCATTTTGTGTGTGACAAAGCAAATAAAATTTCAAGGGAGGAAAGATTGACAGCAGCTGAGTCGGTACTGCAGCACTCTCCTTCATAGCGTACGGCTTAACGAATGTCCTCATTCTGTCTTAATGTTACTGCAGTATTTTCCTAGAACTTCTCAAGTTATTGAAGTCCAGGATTTCTTTAAAAATTAGTTTTTAACGATTTCCCGCTGAAGATTCCAAAGGGGTTTATGTTAGTGCTTTGTGGAGTTTGTGCATGTTGTGTGGAAATTAACGAACGCTCGATCAGCAGTTTCAGCCACAACGTAGTAATCAGGAAACTGAGTTCGGATAACATCAAGCGCACAATTCAAATCATCATCATGCTTTCCCATGCGATGAGCACATTATGGCTTCGATAAGTATCACTAGCTCTGAGAGTTCTATGTTAAACTTCTATATTTGTGTTATCACGTAAAGAATATGTACACATATGATTTCTGGCTCAGAAGCAATAACAAGCAATCTGATATTTTCAACCCACCTACTTCAATTTCAGAAATAGGGTTTCAGTAAATGTTTTTATCAAAAGGCCCTTTGAAGCAGAAATCGTCTATACCCCCCCCACACAGACACACACACACACACACACACACCAAATGTCTTATATTTGCTCTCCTGCTATTTCAATAAATAAGAAAATATGAAGTACACATCAACTCCCTCAATCTCTCTCCAGCCCAGTTCTCTACATTTCCGTACCGCCGTCCGGACCGTTCAGACATACTGGTAACACGGAGACATAGTGCAAACCTTCTCTTAGAGACAGCACCTGGGCTCACTTACGTAGGTCAAATGGGGTTGGAAAGGAGAAGACACCAGTAGGCATAGAAGGGGAAGCCTTCTCCACCATTTTCAGGACTCCTTTGCTTGATTACGATGTAGCCTAATTTAATTATGAATTTATCGTATAAGACTTGTGTACAATGAGCAGATACGTACAAATATGTATATTGCTTGTAGCTGTGTGGCTCAATTGTGTGAAATTCCAGAATAAAGAATTATATAAACACACTGGATAAAATGGAAGTAGCCTGCAGGTCACGTGGCGATGGCGTACGTAAACCGCAGTGACATCTGTAATGACCAAAGGTACTAGCGTTTCATTTCTTTCTACGATAAATTTACATGTTCATTAATATTGAAAATCCCTTCCTTAACTGCGAACTTGCGAAGTATGAACGCAATAACTAAGAAACAAAAAATAATGGAGAAATTTATTGAATGTTTTAATGCACCAGAGTTCAATTTTCCTGTCTGACTACTGAGACTGTGCATACTCATAAAAAGGCAAAGCTATCCTTGTAACACGAAGTTACATAGGCTTGTGAGACGTCGAGGTTCTCACACATTTTCTAGACAATCAGCTCACAGAGAGCGGTGAGGATGTCAGCCTTAGGCGCCGGCCGCCCTTTACTCCCAGGAACATTCCTGGTACTCATTTCTCTTAGAGTCTGAGTTGAACCAAGGCAGTAGTGCGGCTGGATAAGTTAAGTCAACTGAAAAATTCAATCACCTCATTGGGAATCGAATTCACGATCTTTTAGCATAGTGTCTCAACCAACTATGCCACCGCGTGATCAGGTATACTGATTCATCAGTAAAATTTGTATGCGCCTCGCAGGCGACGGGGCACTGGTCGCCGTGAAGCGCAGATCCTTCAATCGGTCAACAAAGGTAAGAAACTCCCTGTACATTCTATATAAATATATACGTATATCACACACATCTGCTGCTTCTAGACTACATAAGGTTATAATTTTGTCTCGAAATAAATATGCATTAAGTAAAGTAACAAACCCACTGTTTACATTAGTGCGGTGATCAACAGAAGCAAAAAATAACAGCAACAAAACTTTGACTATTACATCCGTTTATCATAGTATCCTTTTACCTTTCTATGCACTCAGAAGCACAGAATTACTTCCGCCTGATCAATAGTTCAATAGTTATCCAACAAGAAGCAGGGATAAAATGAAATAGAATTCCCTGCGACAAGAATTGTGTCCATAATGGGCAGAGACAGTTATCTGCTAATGTATTCCGTGTTTAAGGGCACAATATAGTTCATGTCATTTGTCGCAAGCGTGATATAAAGGTCTCTCTTATACGTGGACGGGCCTGAGTAGTTACTGACGAAAGAACATGTTACAACATGTTAAATGTTTGGCGCAACCACTAACATCGCAAGCTAATGCAACAAATTAACATATTTATAAGCAACATGAAATATTTCAAAGGATGGACAGTTTGGTTCATAATTAAAGGCTACTTGGACAATACATCAATTCACGGTCTGAGGTACCTTACTCAGCCCGGAAGACACTGGTTCGAGAGGTAAGCGCCTGGTGGTTCATATTTATTTGTTTCTTTGTTGCTAGTGGGTGGGACTAAGTCCCTTGTACTGCGGCCACTTCTGGCCTATTGTACCAGCCCCAGATGGTAGGTGAGGGTGATTGTGGGGAAACCGAAGTACTCGGAGAAAACCTGCCCCAGCGCTACATTGTCCACCACAAATCCCACTTGGCCAGACCCGGGATCGAACCCGGGCCGCCGCGGTGGGAAGCCAGCGATTAACCGCTTGAGCTGTGGCGCGGTCCATATTGATTTCTTAATGCATTAAATTGTTCACGGCGCATTTAATGACTATCAGTAATTCACAAACATAGAATCAACTTATATAATTAAAGAATCGTAAAAGAATTGGTTGGGTTCACACTTATTTTTATACCCATTTTAATAAACCTAATTTTATTTCAATAAAATTTCAATAAACCTAATAATGAAATCTAGAGCTCACAATTATTCGTCACGCTTATCCCCGACCACGTGACACTAATTTAGTTGTTCAGTGCGTGTTTTGTTAAGTAGTTGGTAAATTACATATTAGCTGTTAGTTATTAATTGGTTTGTTGGTTAGTTAAAGTACGGTAAGCCTAATCGTGAGGGCAAGGTGCAAGCCACGGACCAGGCGAACAGGCGTGACGTTTGCGTAACGCTTCTGCCAACTCTTCAGGGTGTTCTGGCTAGCGGCGTGCAGCGCGTCTGTTTGCGGCTGCAGTCACGTGTGGGGAGCAGCTATGGAGGCATTCCAACATAGTGCCGTGAGCTTCGCACCCGACACAACGTACCTCCACTGGAACACCGGGTTCCCAGCTGTCACGGTGTGTGAGAAATTAGACAAGAACAAGATATGGAACCTAGCAGAGAGGTTAGTGCTCTGACGAGATGTCTAGCTATTTTGCCCACAATATAATAAGCTAGTATTTCAAATAAGAGTATATTGCTACAAACTATATTAATGACGACAATAATTAAATGTAAACTTTTCTAATACTTATTAATTAGTTGGTTTAGGCACTATGCTACAAGCCGGGAGGTCGCGGTTTCAAGTCCCATTGAGGTCATTGGATATTTTTTTTTCAATTGACCTAATCCTTCCAGCCGCACTATGGCCATGGGGTCGCTCAGCGTCTAACAGAAATGAGTACCAGGAATATTCTTGGGAGTGAAGGGTGGCTGGCGCGTAAGGCTGACAACCTTGCCGCCATCTATGAGCCAATTGTCTAGATAATGTGGGAACATCAACATCTCACAGCCCTATGGACCTCCACGGCCTGCTACAGGGATACCTTTACTTTTTTTGATAACCAACATCGAAATTTTAAGGAAAATGGTAGCGGTTATTCAACGCGATGATTGGTCATATGGTGCTTACTTCACCGTGACCCACTTTTATATATTGCAACTCTAGAGAGGCGATAAAATCACAGTTTCACTCATTGTGCATGCTACAAAGTTGCAAATTTCAATAAGCGGTGATGCTGTCTGGAGGCACACTATGAAAATACTTGTTCAAAGGTAAACGCTGCAATATCGGCATAAGCATGCTTTCCGGTCTTGTTTAAAGCGGCCATTTTATGTACCTACTCGAGACTAGCACCAATTGTGATGGCTGCAGACGTGCATAACGATAGATCGAAAAGTGTTACATGTGCATGTGTGTGGTGATTACTGGAAAATGCTTGGTATGCTGTGTTATTAATCCTAAAATATTCTCCGTCCAGCAGCTGCGTCATTTCGGATAGCAGGTGGAGACAGAGGTCTTGGAAAGTCCGGATTTCAACTTCGAATTTAACACAGCTGCTTATCTGAAATGATTCTTCACTTTTAGTTGTCACGAAATCTTCGAGCTTTATAAATTATTGATATGCGTAGTATAGACCTTTGTAAAGTTTATCGTCGCCTTTAGCCATAACATTTTTGCTTTTGTCATCATCACCATCAAACTATAGCAACAAATTCTTGCAGGATGTACCCGAAGGCAGACAGTGCAACGCTGAGCAATCTGGTAATGTATCTGAGAGAAATGATTTACTACAAGGGCAAATGCAGTAACTGCCACATACATTGCAGCGGTCCAACAGAATGCCCTAGAAATATTTTAGACTTGGCCAAACAGGTAAACATAACAATTATGAACACCTCCATTAGATAAATTGTGGCATTTAATATGAAATTATTGTGTGGGAATTATATGTATTTCCGATGACTCAGCATTCGGATATTATATATATATTTTTTATTACTAGTGGGGTGGGACTAAGTCCCTTGTACTGCGGTCACTTCTGGCCTATTGTACCAGCCCCAGATGATAGGTGAGGGTGATTGTGGAGCAATTGGTGGAATGAAGATTGGCAGGGGAAACCGAAGTACTCGGAGAAAACCCGCCCTAGCGCCACTTTGCTCACCACAAATCGCACTTGACCACACCCGGGATCGAACCCGAGCCACCGCGATGGGAAGCCAGCGACAACCGCTTGAGCTATGGCGCGGCCCGAATATTATATACTTCTGACAAATACAGAGTGTTGCATAAAATATATACATATTACTTTTGATAAGAACGCATATTAAAACGAAGAGCTAACCGTGGAAAGATGACAGAAGAGTGCAACACTTAGTATTTGTACACTTCGCTAGATGGCAGTATCCACCGCATTACTACACCGATATGAGAAACGTTCTTGATCTTCTCGATATGCCTTTTCCCGGTAGGTGGATGTGAATTATCCATCCCCGAGCTTATGACTTAACAGATTTAGAATTTTATCTGTGGGGCATTATATATAACATTGTTGATGTAACAGAATCAAGAGCACCGAGGGAAGAAGGAAATTGAAATTAATTATTCCACCATCCCCTCCATGGGGATACCTCCCCATCAAAATTTTCCTGTTAAGTCTTACATGCATTTGCCACTTTTCCCATGCGAGTTATCTATCTCATGCAGCCCACGCTTCTTGACGTGATCACTCTCGCGGGATATGGCGATGAAACTCTTCATATTGTTAACTCCTCCTTTGTTATATATTGTTGATTATGTCACTGGATGGCTCCTACAGCTGTGAGTTGGCACATCAAAATAAATATCTTAACTGAATTACTGGAATCTCGGCAGCCCTTTGTTATTTCCTCTCGTGCATCTAAATATTCCCTTCAGTAGGATGTGTTCCCTTTTTCTGAAACAATCCCACGGTATAGGTAAATAAAGAATACATATAGGAATATTCTGTTTAGAATTCCATTAGTGACATGTATTTATCATGCAGGAACATGAGTTTCGCTAACTCCTGTTACAGGTTTTATCAAGTTGCTCCTCTTTGCTGGGAGACTGTTTCTGGAATAGCAAGCAATTCGACTGCTGCGAGAAGTTTTACCCAGAGCTCACGCCCTACGGGATCTGTTACGCCATCAACTCATATCAAACACCGTAAGTAATGCAACAAGGGCACAGACTTGCGCGGTCTCCAGCAGAACTATAAGCATAGCAATAATGGCCCATGGTCTTCTCAGAAATCTGGCCGGGTTCTAACGACTAATATGATAATATTACAGTGAAGCCTCTCGATGGGAGATGGGGGAAATGAACATACGCAGACTTCGTTATTAACTCGCTAGGCTGTGTAATAGCCGGCCACAGTGGCCGCGCTGTCTGAGGCATGAACTGTCTTCTCCCACTCAAACACTGGAATCGAGGGTTTGAATCCCACTCGAGGCATGGATGTCTGTGTGTATAGGTAGCGGCTTTGCCACGGACTGATCCCCCGTCCAAGGAGTCCTACCGGTTGTGTATAGATCAAGAAACTGTAAAAGCGGCCAAGGTCCACAAGATTTTAGAGCCATTGATAGATAGATAAATAGATAGATAGATAGACCAACGCTTTCAATCTCTGGAAATATACCTCATAGAATTACAGGGTCGTTAGTGATTAATGAATTGCAAATGATGGTGACAAGTAAATTAGGTCTTCCTGAGGACTGCGTGGTAATCGCCCGGAGGGTACAACCGTTACTGACGAGTAGAAATGCTTATACCGCGGTAATGGATGTAACACTACACACGGCAATGCTTCCAAAATAATAAAAATAATCCATTCGCGTCAGGAGCGTTTACATCCCCTCGGAAGGCCTAATGAAATAGCTCAGTCCACCCTGCCATCTGTCGGTAGCGATGTGACAAACCGAGAATAGCTACGCTCTTTTTTATTATTCGATTGATTTCTGCGGAGTTCCACTCAATTACGTCGACTCATTTCAATTGGGGTTAAATAACGCACATCTTACATGAAGATCTACGTGCGTTTCTGAAGATATTTCCAGTGCAACCAGCAAAATATTTCTCGGATCTAAAAGTAACCCGCGCAAAACTGTGCACATGAATGGGACGCTCACGCACTCTAGCGTTAATACAATTAAGCAAACTTCTTACACTACGCGTACATTGCTTATCTTTCTATAATTTTACAGTGATGTAAAATGCGCTTATATTTATATATCAGTCATATTTTCGTTTGTCAGTTGTAACAAACGGAGAGCAGGCAACTCTCTCCTGTTCATGTTCGTAATCTTAACAAGCAGCGCACGCTGCGAGGCAGGGGTGGCGCTAAAGGCATTGACTGAACTGGGGATAACATATGTTGCTTCAAAGTGCAGCATATAAGCAAAAAAACCGTCAGGTAAAGTGAGATGTTTCGAATTATTCTTATTCCTGTTGCAGGAGGAACATCACTAACCATAAAACAATTGATCTAATATCGAACAAAATCACTGGTCCTGGAAGTCTTCAGTTTAAAACGTTTGTCGATTCTGAGGTAAGAAACTATTGAAGTCGAACAGTTTTATTTTATGCAACGAGACCTGCCTTTATTTCCCCCGACATATTGTTATTTTGCTTGCAGTATGGAAATATGATATCATATACTCCGTCTAAAATGAAGACGCGGAATGTTATTCATGTAATTAGAGGAGAAGGAGAGAATGCAAAGAGAATGGGATTTACAAGCAGAGACTAAAGGAAACACATGCACTTCGCTTTAACAACCGTGGCCACCGACAAATAGAAAAGAGAAGAGTACATTTAGTACCTTTGGGCGTTCTCTTGTAATGTCTGTGGTAGGAAACAGCCAGAACTGAAGAAAGTGTTACATGTTTACATGACCGTGAAGAAGCACTCGGACACTCAACGGAGAATCATTTGTTCCGTATCTTCAGCCTTCATTCTGATCTCTTCTTCCCACTATCGCTCTCATACCCTTATCCGTCTCCTTCTCTTCTCCTCATTACAGCCAATTAATTACATTTCTTCCTGCTTGCAGCCTCGCCTTTGAAAATCACCACGTCGTGAGACGGACATAAACTCTTGCCATGCATTGGATAGACAAGAAAGTAACCGAGGGTTCTCAGAGTCTGTGGTAAAGCAACCCTCGAAAATAATACCTCAACTTAAGAGAACCTCCCCCCTTCACAGCATTACGTGCTCTACGCATAGAGGACATACAGAAGCTGTAACGTTTTGCTACACAGTCCCGCAAATTCGTGATATATTTTGTCGAAAGCAGCCGCATTTTCTCAAACAGTCTGTATTAAGTCCTGAGGAGGTTACTAGTGGAACCATCCCTGTAACAGGCCGTGGAAGCCCATAGGGTTGTGAGACTCGAGGCTCCCACATTTTCTAGACAATCAGCTAACAGAAGGCGGTAAGTCTGTCACCCTTACGCGCCGGTCGCCCTTTATCCCCCAGGAAAATTATTTAATTAATTCCTGGTACTCACTTCTGTTAGAGGCTGAGTAAACCCCAGGGCCTAGTGCGGCTGGAAGGATTAGGTCAACTAAAAAAATCCATCGACCTCATCGGGACTCGAACCCGCGATCTCCCGGCTTTTAGCACAGTGTTACGGAGTAACTAAATTGCTAAAACTGTGCGTAGATACAACTGTATTTTACGCAGAGAGGACCTGAGGACGGAAACAGATCCAGTTTCCGAAACGTAGTGTTTTTCTTAGTTATCTTAAAACCAGGACGATGGATAAAGTCTGAAAACCCAATATCTCTGTGTGTTATACACCATCGTCAGAATCCTATAGTAACTAACTGTATTTTAAATAATTCTTGAGAACTTCCGGATCACCATTAAAGTAGGTCACTAACATCTGAGGGTTCGTGATCCACAACGTGAGAAAGTATGTAGTGTGTGTGTGAGTGTGAGTGTGTGTGTATTAAAATTACGAACTTCGTCAGTTTGAACGTCTCACTGATTAAAAACATAATTTATTGAAGATAAAAATTTACTATTTGAGCTGTGAACGTACTGCAGTGAAGTTAACGACACTGGAGACATCATAAGGTAGAGAATATGAACTGATTTGTTTTTTAATTTTATTAACGGCCGTTATGTTGAAAACCATTTGAAGTATAAGCTGCAGATCTTGATAATATTTTTATTATATTAGGTATACATTTTTATGCAATAAGCAGACCCAACTGCTGCCGAAATAAAAAATGGTGAAGCAATTCATCCAGTCCCCATACGGCTTCATGGCGTAGTGCTTAATTAATTAAGCAAAGGGACAACTATACCTTTTCTAACGTCAAGCCAATATATATGAAGATAGTTTAATGTTGGTTTAAGCCTCATACAAATTATGGGTTATTGTAGACCGATGCAAACAAAAATTAATTCCGACCCACAAATATTAGAGTAGATAATAATATCAAATATAATTGAAGCAGCGAAGTAATTTTGCAGACAAATCAAGCACACTGATAGATATCATACACATACAAATTAACTAACGGTGCCTGATATTCTTAATAATGTCCATTAGAATGTAAGCCGCGATTCTGAGAAACACAGCTTTTGTTGGTAGATATACGTCCATTCGCCTGAAGATGCCTTCCACTTGGGACAACAGGCTGAACCAGATCTGGGAAACAGCGGGTTGGGATACTCCTATACTGTATACTTTCGTGTGAGTAAATTAAAATAACGCCTTAAATCGGTGGACGCATGCAGACACATATGTATATATACTATCAGATATTCGGGGTTGTCGTGACTATTAATAACGGGTTCTGAATTCGATGATTACATTTATGGGCACTTCTTTACAATTATAATACGCAACTTATAACAGCTCACAATCAATGGCTGTCTAGACGCTCGCCAGCCCTTCTCTTCCACTGTGACAGATGACGAACGACGAATCACCCCTCACTGAATCATTGAACTCTGAATTACTGAAGTCTTACAACTTCCAGACGGTTCCTCTTGTATCCCTGTTATCCGCTGCAGACGAAACTGCGTTTAGCGGTCTGCTACCTAGCAACGGCTCCTTCGGTGCTCATCTTCGCAGCGGAACGTGATTACCAGCCGTTGCTCACCAGTTGACGTCCGCTATGGCTCCACTATTCCGGCTTTCAGGCGGTGTTTACCGAAGCGTTTTCTAGCAACGGTCATATCACATCACAATATACCACTCATTCACGGAGCTGAGCCCTTCTTGAGAACCTGTTGACTGTGCAGTCACTCAAGAACTTCCCAGAATTTTATGGAATCCGAAGGTCTATTGCCGTGTTCACAAGATTCCTCAACTGATCCCTATCATGAGCCAGATCAATCCAATCCCTACCATCTCATCCTATCTCTCTAAGATCCATTTTAATATTGTCCACCCACCTAAGTCTTGGGCTTCTTAGTGGCTTCCTTCCTTCCGGCTTTCCCACCAATATCCTGCATGCATTCCTCTTCTCCCCAATTCGTGCTACATGTCCTGCCCACCTCATCCTCCTTCACTTGATCATTCTAATCATACTTGGAGAACAGTACAACTTATGAAGCTCCTCATTATGCACTTTTCTCCAACCTCCTGTCACTTCATCCCTCTTCGGTCCAAATATTCTCCTCAACACCCTGTTCTCAAACACCCTCAGTCTAAGTTCCCCCCCTGAAGTCCGAGACCAAGTTTCATACCCATACAGAACCAATGGCAAAATTATAGTTTTGTATATTCTAATTTTATGTTTTTCTACAGCAGACGAGAAGACAAAAGGTTCTGGACTGAATGGTAGCAAGCATTGCCCGAGTTCATTCTCCTTTTAATTTCCTGCTGAATCAGGTTTTGATCTGTTATTGTTGTTCCCAAGTATCTGAACTGTGCCGCATTTTCAAAACATCTGTTTCCTATCTTTATGTCGTGATTTTTTCCTGCATTTTGGTGACGAGGCAGCTGTTTTACTGTTTTCTCTGTGTTTACTTTTAGACCAACCTCTTTACTTGCGTCAATTAAAGTTTGTGTGTTTCTCTTTATGGTATCTACATTATCACCCAGTAGATTCACATTCACGTCACAATGTGTGTGTGTGTGTGCGTGCACAAGCATCCTCTGATCTAAGCACGTGTGTAGATATGATAGAACTGTTCTCTCAGCGAGAACTTCTGCGAAAAATTTATAATAATGTTATGAAATTCTTGTTATAAAACATGGAGACGGAAATCAACTCCTGGAACTGAAACAGAAGTAAAAATGAAGAAGACTAAATTCCGAGATGTGTAATCTATTAGAGATTTACCGACGTTTCAGAGGAACATACTGCTTACGTTCTGACCGAATCGCCTGTCAAATTCTACCAGACTAGACGGCGTAACATTCCAGAGGATCCGAATTTCCACAATTAGCAGTGTTTCTAAGTGCACATATCTGAATATATATATATTTCTACTTATTCTTGCAGATAACGGAAATAGACAACGATCCCCACATTTCAAGCCTAAGCGTGTCACAGAGAGGCTGCGTATTGCAACATGAGAACCCACTGCGCATGTACAAACTGTACAGCTCCTCAGCGTGCATCACAGAGTGCCAGGCTAAGGCGCAGCTGCAAGTGTGCGGTTGCGTCCACCACTACGCAACAGGTTCACGGCACAACGCACTTCATAATATTGCAGAATTCATAGTTTTGCAATGTGTATATTAATACTGTATTCTCACCTTTGTAGGTTTAGGCAGGATATGCGACCTAGAAGGAATTATGTGCATCCATAAATACTCAGGTAAATCACGCATTTTATAATGTTTCTGTCTATGTTGGAAACATCTTTGGGAAGCGTTACTCTTAACAACCAAACATTCGTAAGTTATCCGTCTCTCTCCATTACCGAAGCTGCATATCCTGAAAACTTTCTCGGGTTTTCTATATTCCTTCACGTACATTCTGATAAAATTTGGGGGGGGGGGGACGAGAAATTTTCTTTTTATGTACTTTTCAATTCATATTAAAATTGATGCTACATAAATTACAGAAGAGTAAAAGATAAAATAAACAAAAAATAAAAGTAAAGCTATCTTTGTAACATCCGTGAAAGCCTATTGGGTTGTGACACGTCGAGGCTCCCACATTTTGTAGACAATCGACTCATAGATGACGATGAGATTGTTAACCTTACGTGTCGACCGCCTTTTACCCCCAGGAACATTCCTGGTACTCATTTCTGTTAGAGGCTGTGTTGACCGTAGGGCCATAGTGAGGCTGGAAGGATTTGGTAAAGTGATAGATCCAGTGACCCCATGGGGATTCGAATTCGCAGCATTCCGGCTTGTAGCACAGTACCTGAACCAACTGAGCGTAGACTTTGCTTATTCTTTTTCATTTATTTTCATATTTAGTTCAAAGTTTGACAAATAAAGACTCTGGCGAAAGAAATGAGACAAGTTGCTTCCTGCGAAGCGAGAAATCGACTAGGCAAGAAATTCCCTGCCTTCTATGGAACCCTGAGGCCTAACATGTCAGTGGTTCCTGTACCAAGACTCACAAATCCAGTCCACATGCTCACACCCCACATCATTAAGATCCTCTTTAATATTGGTCTTCCATCAACAGTTATTTCTTCCAAGTGGTGTCTATTGTTAGGTTTTCCATTACAATTCCTTATTTCCATCCCATCACGTCCTCCTTGACTTAACGGCCCTAATAATATTTGATGATGAGTACAAGTTATGCTTTTTGACATGAGAATGCGTTTCTTTTAACTAGGTCCTTTGTTCCACAGAATTCCTGTACGAAATAACAGCTACGGGACACCCAGAACTAAATGTATCTTGCGCATGCGCGACGCCGAGCTGCTCCGAGCCGGAGTACACCATGTTAACCACCGCTCCTATATATATGTAAGTCACTGGAGTTAGTTAGTTAGTTATTGGAGAGGGTGGGTTTCCCCATGCACTTAGACCAGTATTTGTCCATTGTGCTTCCCTCTATGATATTCTACCAGTCTCTATACCCTACCGATATTGGTGCGTACCATCAGTCCCTCCCGAGCCAGCGAGTTCGGCCTCTACTGGCTTGGCGGTATCTATAATGCTTCCCCCATCTATCAGAGGCGTTAGAGACTACTGTTGGGAGGGAAATGTCCTTGAATTTGGCTAAGTGACCTCCTTTGGAGATATGAGGTTCTTTTGCGTGCCGTAAAGCTACGACACGGGACCCACGGCTTAAAGTCCCTCCCGAAGGACTTGTTCCTTGAATTTTTCGGCCCTTAAAAATTCCATTACCTCCACTTGAAACTTTCGCAGCGACTTCTGGGTTGTGACACCTCCCCCAGTCTCGCATCAACCCACAAGGCTACAATCTCCGTTTCTTTGTCATTTGATTACATTTTACCTTAATTCTCATCCAAACAACCGGGATAGCTCAGTCGGTACAGGACGGGCTATGGGTTGGACGACTAGGGTTCGATTCCCAGCAAGGGCAAGACTTTTCTCTTCCCCATAACCTCAAGACAAACTCTGAGGCCCGCCCAGTCTCCTACTTAATAGGTACGGGGTTGTTTCCTAGGGGTTAAAGCGAAAGAGGCGTGAAGCTGACCACTCACCTCCATCCAGTGCCGAGAATGATGAAGCTATACCTTCATTCGCGCATACATCTTCATTGCGTGATGCTTAATTAAGCATAAGGAAAACTTTACATTTTTACCTTCATGTCATTTAAATAATGAACTTCGTGCTGGAAGCCACTGAATATATTGTGTATGCAAGTAAAGTAAAGCTATCCCTGTAACAGGCCGTGGAGGCCCATAGGGTTGTGAGACGTTGAGGCTCCCACAGTTCCTAGACAATCGGCTCAAAGGTGGCGGTAAGATTGTCAGCCTTACGCACCGGCCGCCCTTTACCGCAAGGAAAATTATTTAATTAATTCCTGGTAAACCCCATGGCCTAGTGCGGCTGAAAGGGTTAGGTCAACTGATTTGAACCCGCGACCTTCCGGCTTGTAGCGTAGCACCTCAACCACTACACTACCGCGTGCCCCAATATTGTGTATAACCATTTGGCCAAATTCCAAAATACAGCACTTCTTTTCTCGTAAGCAATTTATCATTGGAATTATTAGTATTTTCATTGTTGGTATTTGAAAACTTTCAATGTCTCCTTAAATGAACGTTTTAACTTAAAATATGTGTATGTTCCTTGCTTCATCTACCCGAAAACGAGACACTAAGATCTTTATTTCAGTGCAATGATCGTTGGTTGGATCCAGCATTTTTCTGTCAATTTACTCTCTATAAACTGCACAGAGAAAAGCTACAGCCAGAAGGGCGAAGAGTAGTTTCTGCTGGAGCGTGAGGCTGAGTCACATCCAGTTCTTCCTAATCACTTCTGTGACAGCCTCGAAACTGGAAAGATTAAGGCTAATTCTTTAAATGTTTGTGAAAATGGATAATTCGTTACCAGTAAATTTGGACACTGTTCATTTTCTGACGTAAATTTCATATGCACGATTCCCTTTACTCTTGCCTTCGATGCCAAAAAAGCATAAGAATTATTTTAATATTTACACATTCAATGCATCAGAAATAATTTAATGGCACTGCTTTCTCCCAAGAAAAATTAATCCAATTTACTGGAATAGCGTGTTATCAACGAATAATTGATTATCTGAAAATATTATTAATCAGCACAAAAATGTGAATTGTAAATCCGTATTTAAATTGAAGCTCAAACTAAGATTGTTTTTCTATTGGGGATGTTTTGATCAACGTGTAATTTGCAGAAACTTCTCACAATTTCAACGAATTTCAAGTCTCCAATACTTATTCTGAAAGACTGTCGCGAATACGCAGCAACTATCAGCTTATTGGAACACGAAATGCATAGAAGACAATATTGATATAATTTAAGGAGTCCAATGAAATATCAGATATACAGACTGTCATGAAGGTCATGAAGCTCCCTCATAAGGACATAACTAGGTGATTCCTTGATCAACATTCATACGAAAATGTTGATTGACAATTTTAGCCGAAAATGTGATGAAGAATGCATAACATTTTGTGGAATCGAATTCAATTTTAATCGAGTTTCCAGTGAAAATTAAAGACTCATGCAAAATTTTATCGAAGGACATTTCGGCGCAATATTTGTCACGAATTATATGCAGTGCGCAGGCGATAATTTCGGGACACTCTGTACAGTGTATCTTCAGAAACCTGAGTAAAAATATAAGCAAGTGAATGTGAAACAAATGCCACTATAAATTGTAGGTCCAACGCAATTTTCTGACTTCCTAGATTGACTGTTACGTAATTTGCAGGAACACTTCTGACTGGAGCCACTACCAACTGCAGATGCTGTCATTGCCAACTGTGAGATTCAGAAGGAACGTCATACGAAGCAAACTGGGCTTAGTTGGTGAATCTTACACATATAAATTTCATTCCATTGCTAACACAATAAAACAATTATTCACTTTTTTCGATCACATGAGTGAAACAAGTTTTTTTTTTACTACTTCGAGAAGGCTGATAACAAAATTGAGTCAAGATGTTCCAACACACACATTTTTTTGTCATCCTCTGATCTGTTTGTCTTACTCTAACATACACGTATGTATAGACATATGAACGTACGTTAAAGTGCACTGTGGTGACGGAGGACAAAACTAATTATAAAAGTCACTGTTTATGAAAATGTAAATGTTTACATTTATTATGTGCTACCCACTACAGGTTTCGATTGTCACAGGTCATCTTCAAATACTCATATTCTATCTACATACATGATTGTCACTTCGCCTCACCCTATTTGTTATTGCTAGTGGGGTGGGACTAGGTCCCTTGTACTGCGGCCTCTTCTGGCCTATTGTACCAGCCCCAGATGATAATGAATGTGAAGCAGACGGTGGGATGGGAATTGGCAGGGGAAACCGACGTACTCAGAGAAAACCTGTCCCAGTGCCACTTTGCTCGCCACAAATCCCACATGACCGGACCTGGGCTTGAGCCTGGACCGTCGCGGTGGGAAACCGGCAACTAACCACCTGAGCGGCCACCTATTCCAGGCCTGCTCGCAGGTTTCCCAGTGCTCGTCATGCCACGTTTTCTGGTATTGCTGAAATTTGCTTCAGAATTGAGGTCTTAATTAAATATTAATCTCTCCTGTGCCCCTCAAAATGGACAGACTAACAGGACGAATGCTATATTCTTGATTGCAGTGTCAATGGGAGGTGCAACCGGTCTCTTTCTTGGTGCCAGCCTCATCAGTGCTGTGGAGCTGATTATGTACTTCTGTGTCCGAATAATACCAAGGAAGCAACAGAGGCGAATCAATGCTTCACATGTCTTACCAGTGGTTCTTTAGTCAAAACTCTTATTACTGAATTTCAGTTAAACGTTTTATAGCGAAACTCTAAGGGACCTAAGTATTTTCCCATTTGGGGCAGCTTTCCTACTAAAATATGCGTTTATAAATTTAAATATGTTCCACAGCACTCACTCCATGTATTTATAGCGTATTATCTCGTGTATGAGGCACTATATCGCTAATTCATACACTCTGCAATCACTACAGCACATACTAGTCGTTTCCTGGGAACGGATCCTAACAATGTCCAATGCTTACATCTTTACCAGCTGACTGTAATCTCAAAACAAAATAAACTGCAGCTCTCACCAACTAAATCTTCACTTCCCTTCACCACAATGCACTAACTCCCAGGCTCGCGGTGATCTCACACCAACCTCCTACTCCTCTGCGACTCCAACTGAACTCACAGAAGTTCCAGACCTGTCCTGTCTATAACACTTCGGCAAGGACCGTGTAGAAAACACCGTTCCTCATTATTGTAGTTCATTTTGCCTTGGGAACATGTTTGTTTGCTAATTAAAGGCTGCCGTATATTTGCTTATTCCGCGGTCGTTGCCTAGCAGCAGGCGTTGTTTATAAGGCCATTACACAGCAACGGTTCTTCATGCTACATTATATTCACGAACCAAACCATACTTGCCGACAAATTTGGCTCAAACCGTAACAATTCTGATTTGTATTCGGAGGTGCCTGGTTCAAAACTTCTCTAGACATAGACAATCAACATTGGGGATTTTCATGGATTCCTCAGATCCCCAGAAAGATTCCAGCATAATACCCTAAATTCGGCTTGAACTCCTTCCTTCCACAAGTTTCCATTTCACTGTTCATTGTCATCCAAGGTAAAACACATTACAGTCTGATTCAATGGCACTGTCAGCTAAGAAACTACAAACATATCACACGTCAGAAATTCAAACTAAATACTCCTGTATTACATCACATTATATCTAGCTGAATTTTCCGGCTTCTTTATTATCTGTTTCCACTTTCTCTCCTCATTTCTTTTACCTCGCTTTCCTACATACCTTCCTTCTTATTTATTTAAATTTCTTTTTGACCAGCTATTAGTTGATAACATTAAGTGGCGAACTTGAAAATGATAGTAATGTGTTCTTAGGAGTTCGCTAAATTCTCAGAATTAATATTCATGGCTAAAACTCTGGAGTTCTTTTTTGGATACTCAGAATTCCTGTGTATTCTGTATTTTAGGAACCACTGCATTAATCATATGATAGGCTGTACCCAGACAATCAACCGCAAGCCAGCCGCAACACTTCGTACATTAAGAAAATAAGGTCACAACACCACCATACCGACATAACAACCAAAGAGTGACTACTCCACTCAAGAATCCACATCCTCCAAGAATGAGAATACACGATTAGCATAAAGGCAAAGCTATCCTTGCAATAGGCCATGAAGGCCCATAGAGTTCTGAGAGGTTGAGGCTCTCACATTTTCTCTAGACAATCGGCTCACAGATGGGGGTAAGGTTGTCAGCCTTAAGCACTGTCGGCCCTTTAGCCTCAGGAAGATTCCTGGTGCTCATTTCTGTTAGAGGCTGAGTCGACCCCAGGACCATGGTGTGGCTGGAAAGATTAGGTAAATTGAAAAAAATCCACCTCACCAGGACTCGAACCAGCAACTTTCCGGCTTGTAACATAGTGCCTCAACCAACTACGCTACCGCGTGTGAAGAATAATATGCTTATACATATAATCTTAAATTTTATTTTAATAATCTACAATAATATTTTTAATAAATTATTTTTAATTTTATCTTTGAGAAGCTTGTAACAAGTTCAATATCAAAACAAAGAGCAACCTACAATATGGACCCATATTAGGTACGGGCTCAGCACTTGATGATGACCCGTTAGGGGTCGAAACATGTTGTGCCTCAGATATACAACCTTTATATAAATAGGTTTGTTTCCTAGTACTTCAGTTTTCTCACCAATCACAATGTTACTATTTCTCCATTCCCTCATCTATCATCTGAGGCTGATACAATAGACCCACTTGTACGCTAAGCATCAAGAGACTCAGACTCAACCACTGCAAGGCTAATTAAGTAATTCCTTACTTATGGAACAAAACAGTATTTGGACCCAAAATCAAAAACAAATTCAGAACAGATATATAAGTTTATATGGTGGCAGCTTCAATGAATTATCAAGTTTATTTTCTGATAGAAAGTGAGATTTTATAGAGATCTAACCATCTATTGTCTACAATAGTAACTACAGGACACAATGCTCTGACAGCTAATTACACTTTATTAACAATTTAACAATACAGGTTGTTTTGAGCATCCCATTTAAAATGAATAACCTTTATTAATTTGGATATATTTTAAATGTACACTGGAACTATTTCACAAGTCTAGAATGACCACCTGCCTTAGAGGGTTCTGCAGGATAACATTTTCTCCAAGTATGGCAAGACACAGATAATGATAGGAACAAGAGTTTGATTTCATTACCCTTTGTAAACGTTGTAATGAATAGAATTCAATTAATTTAACTGTTCTATGTGGTGCTCTCATTGTAGAATAACATATTATGAGTACTTCAGTACGTACCTCCATTTACTGTATATTTTCATGTAGATACATTAGTCTAATAATTTTATTTAACATACAGTACCCTCATAACAATAAAGTGTCAGACTCAAAATTGTTAGTCCATATAACTCTATGTTTAATTCATCAGTAACTGTACGAAGCAAAGATTTAAATTATATGTTAAAAGTAACAATTCTTTGCTTATTCTGCAGTGCAATGAAGTTTTATTAAGCTTTCTAAATACGTAATTTTATATAGTTTGTTATGCAGGAATTTTTTTTAATGAGTTTGATTTGTTTCATTCTGGTCCATCACACTAACAATTACAAATATAAATCACTCCGTCCAATGTGACCTGTAAGTTTTTTACTACATTAAAACTTAACACCCTTACATGTTTCGGTCTCTGTGGACCATCTTCAGAGGGCAAACATCACTACAAATAGGAAACCACCATCACATAAGTTGTTTAGATGTAAAGTACGTACACTTATATACTACAATACATAGTACACAAAATTGAACATTTCACAAACAGACCGAAACATGTAAGGGTGTTAAGTTTTCATGCAGTAAAAAACTTACAGGTCACATTGGACGGAGTGATTTATATTTGCAGGAATTTTTTGTTTAATTTGGAACATTTCCCTTAAATTTTAATTTAAGCAAGGAAAAAGCTGATAATCATCCTGCAAAATGACTTCTGGTGATCAGTTCTATTACTTCCTAAGTATATCTGAAAACTAATGTCTCTTGAATAATTCTGTCAAACTAACGTATTTGAACACATTTTATAGGACCAGTCCCACATCTCACTTACTTATTTCCTTTAGAAACGAAACAAAAGCAAATGAAAATAAGAGGAGATTGAGTGCGGTTTCAAACTCAGTATTGGAAGGATCCTCACTCAAGATTCCATACTGTGTACGAAACTGAGGAATCAGAAAATTCAGTACATTTATGCTGCAAAGGTTTCACATAAATGGTTACATCCACAGTTAACATAGGGTATACATTCCGTGATGAAGTCCAAAAAAAACAAATTTCACATATCACTTAATAAAACAATTAATATAACACATATTTTGGACCAAACTGCACAGAAGACATGCATTTGTTCATTACTCATACTACCCTCTCTCTAGTCTTCTCAATTTAGTCATGTGCTGCTCTCTGTAGCACCCACACAGAAGCACGAAAATAAAACATCTTCCAGAAATCTACCTTAAACAACAAATACATGTCTATACATCTACAGTACTGAGAAATCTGAAACATAAAGTTTAACAAACTTACCATCTATATCTAAACAGATTAATTAAGATAAATACCCAGTTCATGAACTGAATTTAACTGCTGCACTGCCTGGGGGAAACACTGAATGTAGAAGTGCCGCCATATTTAATCATACTTTCTACCCTGAACTGAGACTCTTCAGCCATTCTTTTTAATATTTTCAGTAACTGTGGTAGGATAATATACTTTAAAGAAATAACTGCCCAATTTTCTCTTTTTAGTCCCCCCCTACTCTGCCTTTTTCAGTATGTGTCTCTGTACTTTAATTCATCCCCACAGTATGTCAAGGCATCTCATGATATAATTGGTCCACAAGTGTCTGCTACAAAAGAATTACTACATCACTCTGACAAAGTTTCTTTTGAAGCCACAAAATATGCCTCAGTATCTTTAATATTACCAGTATAAATTTGGAAGCAAAATACGGATGAGATTTCAGATTGTAACTGCTTCTCTTCTAAAACAACCTACTACCTACACAGGTGATAATTACGAACCATATGATGTGCCTTAGAAAAATAGAGAAATTGTTTAAAAAAGGAGATGGCTGAATCTTGATGAATGTGGCATATCTGGAGTTTGTTACATCAAGGGCTCCTCTGCTTTTCTTCTTATATGCATATGAATTCTTCTAATCTACAGCAAGTATGTACTGTTCATGAGGCCAACTGTGTTCACGGCAACAGCTGTAGTAGAAGTTCACTGACAGAAAGTATGCAACAGGCTGGAAGTCAATAAGAACATACCTATTATCTACGAGTATAGGACAATGTATCTTGTCCCTTGTCCCAAATAACAAATTCAGTCTTACATCTTGTATGGAAATTTTTAAAGCTTCTGACAAGGAAATAGCCGAGGATACACGTACACCTAATTAAAAAGCATCCATTACGTGATTTCTATGTGTCTTACTTTTAGTCTTTGAGCATAAGTTTCAACAGTTTCTAGTTTTACATTCCTACGCAACATGAGTGTGAATCTTCAACAGAAAGGTAATATAACTTTAGCTCATTCCCTGAAACTCTTCTTAAGCATATAACTGTGGTATTCTTAGTCTTTGAGCAGATCACTAACCATAACACAAGAGCAGGGCCTTCTGTAATTAATGTATATATTGTTTGTATTATCTCATATATATTCCTGAACTTTATGCTTGGTAGTGTTACATAATTGGGGATATCTGATTAGGTATTGTGCAAATTTTCAAGACTGTTTAGCAAATATTTTGCTCTCATTTTTATCCGCCAACAAACATTAAAAAATAGTTTTGTATCTGTGATTTCAATGATATGGGAACAAAACAAGGACTGCACCTTTATACATAATTAAATAATATATTAACTAGTTTAATCTTCAAGGAGTGCATCCAGTTGTGTTAGTTTACATTTCTTTATTGATTTTTCTGTCTCCAACACACCAACTATCAAAATCTCATTCACATTTCACTGTGTATAATGAGTTCATTGATCTTAATGGTATGGCAGTATGCTACAAAATTTCGGCTTATAAAGCCATCCTCAGGCAGTATACATTTTAACTCTTCTCAAACTACTGAACTGAATTTTATATGAATTCCTATATTACAATATAACAACTATTACTAATGTATCTGACTTTACACATAGTTAATATATTCAGCATTTTTATAGAATTAATAATATTATTGTAAGGATATTAAAATTGAAATGAAAGTTCTCTATTAAATGGGTGCCTAGAGATATACATAAAGGCATCTATAAGAAAATAAAAACAATATAAAAAAATTAAAGTTTTTAAGTTATAAAATGATGAATTAAAATGTTGCGCATTATGCCATGTTTAAATATCCCATGCATAAATACTATTTATGTTGGTGTCCATCACTGCAATTATGATCATGGTCTAGTTTGTTTTATTTCTACTCCAATTTGAGTTCCTTATGGAGCAGTCGTATTGTTTGGAACTAGTTGTTGTGATATTCCATACTGTTTAATTCTATGCTTCCCTGTCTGTTTCTTTTTTATTTTATGGGTTTATCCACCTGGCTTCATTGTATGTTGGAAGACTGGTTACAATCTGACATATAACGAAGCCAGACACTGAAGCACAAAAGTTGGATAAACACATAAAATAAAGAAAACCAGACAGGGAAGCATAGAATTAAACAGTATGGAATATCACAACAACTAGTTCCAAACAATACGACTGCTCCATAAGGAACTCAAATTGGAGTAGAAATAAAACAAACTAGACCATGAAAATAATTGCAACAATGGACACCAACACAAATAGTATTTATGCATGATATATTTAAACACGACATAACGAGCAATATTTTAATTCATAATTTTATAACTTAAAAACTGTTATTACTTTTATGTTGTTTTATATTCTTATATATGCCTTTATGTACATCTCTAGGCACCCATTTAATATAAAACTTTTATTCCAATTTTAATATCTTTATAATAATATTAATTCTAATGAAATCCTGAATATATTAACTATGTTTAAAGTCAGTTACATTAGTAATAATTGTTATATTGTAATATATGAATTCATATAAAATGCAAGTCAATAGTTTGAGAACAGTTGTTAGTGTATACTGCCTGAGAATTTATAAGCCGAAACATGTAGCATTATGCCATACCATTACGATCAATGAACTCATTATATATAGAAAATGTGAATGAGATTTTGATAGTTGCTGTGTTGAGATAGAAAAAGACAATAAAGAAATATCAACTGGTTAGTCATTATCAGCATAATCATCTTCAAAGTCATCACCAACATTGTCACCATAATTTTCCTCGCTATGATCATCTAATTTTATTAACGAAACAGTACTGCTATCTGTAGTCACATCAAGTAACAGAGGATCCTGTGGAAGCCTTTCCTCATCACTGTCTTGTGGCTCTAACAGTTTCTTTTTCTGATCCCAAAAAGAATAAGGGAATGAATGTATCAACTGCTGTCTGTGACTGTTACAGGGTCGTGTTTTCACAGGATCACAACGACTGAACTCGCGAAATAATGCATCAGACTTCTCATCAATACTGTAGTCCCGGGGATATGTAGCACCAACATTCTGAAAAAACTGGGAGCGGGAGTACTCTGGATCTGTCACAAGGTGTGTTAGAGAGTGACGACCACCACTAACAACATATTCATGTCGTTTCCTGGAAGCCGAACGATGATTCTTTCTTTGGCATCTCTCCCACGAGCCATACTCGATGTCAGTAACTATAGCAGGAGGTGAATGCAATCCAGCCACTCCCTCATCAGGTTCATGACAGTACTGGGGCATAGAGGTGTTGTAGTCCCTGGCCATCACTTCATCCACACCTTCAAGACTGTGTCTGTGTTTTATGCTAGAATCTCCCCCCTGAGAATGACACGATGTGTTGTAACACACTGGGAACTCAAAGTGATAATCTGCATCAGGGCTGTGAACAAGAGGTGATAGTCTTGCTGCCATATCAAGTGACTGCTGATGAGTGACTAAGTTAGGCGCTGGTGGATTCTCCAAGCTTCGATATCCACTGTCAGCACGCAGCTGCTGCAGTCTGTGTGCTTGTCTGTCATTGCTGCCATCAATTCCATAATTTTGGTGCTGAAAATATTTAAAAACCACTTACCGGGCAATAAATAAAAATGGCTGTATTTGGAAATGAAATGTGGCAAAGAAGAAAGCTTTAACAGACTTTACTGATACCACTGGCAGGTAACAAATAATTTTGACTAGCAAACAAACATGTTAAAAATATACTTAAGTGTCTAAATCTTTTGAGAGTGAAGGCTCGGTAAATTCAGACTTTATTTATACAGGTTCAACTTCTTCTTTGCAGTCTTTCAGACCTCACTTACACAGATGAACATCACACTGCTTGGTCACAGGACCTATGGTCTAGAACAAGAGGAATGTTTTGTCCTCATAGTCCTATAACTAAAGAACAGAATTGTGTGTCTCTCTCTCCCACACACACACACACCCAAGTGGGTGTGCACGCATCCACACACTATGTGTGTAGTCAGTCACCAGGGCTCAGAGCATTTGAAACCCAGAACCCACCATCTGCTATGAGCCCACCACATGCCATCTCCTACCTAACTTCCCTCATCATATCCCAATCTTGGGACGCTGGTACAGAGCTCAGCAAGGTGGAGAAGCATGTCTGCTAAAATATGGCCTTGTTGCCTCTTCTAAAACAGCCCTGGAATATACCTTCCTCTTCCAGTGGGGAGCTGGCCAAACTTCCATCCGTGCTGGTGAGTTCTAGTTCCAAGTGACACAAGAGTTGGCACTGTGACATGTTGTACCAGTGGGCTCCACAATTCATTAGACTGTAAGTGATAATAGGGAAACAAGGAGGAAGTGATGGACAAATATATTTATGAGAGGAAGGTGGAAGAAGGAGAGAGGAATGGAACAGAGAATACAAAGTCTGCTGGAATGAATGCCAGAAATTCAGGCATCTGTACTTTATGAATGAAAACAGATTTGAGGGTGTTGTATGCAATATTTTACTCATCAATTGAAACCGTTTCTTTTAACACATGAGGTGAAAAGATGTTAGGTGTGAAGCGCTTCTAAATAAGCACCATCTCTAGCTCTGTACACAGCACACCTAGTGTCCATATTTTGCTAGCTGAACTGTAACAGGTCCTTTGTAATGTCTGCAGTTGCTGCAGTGATCAGCAAAACAGTCTGAGTTTATGATTTCACAGCCAGTACCAGCATCATCATTTCTGTTTTCATTTCTGAGCTGCAGATGTCTGAGTTCCTGGGATTCTTTCTGGTAGTGTGTGCATTAAATATTGCAGACGTACTTATATCCATATAAAGTCTAACATTACCTGATCAATGAAACTGGTGTCTGTAGAATAACCTTCATTATCTATGGTGTCAAATGACTCATTACTGCCATCAAACGACAAGTTATCAAACTGGTAAACACTGTGTACTTCCGTGCACTCCATTCTTGAGTTGGCTGCAGTGACATACATTTGTCGGCGAGTAGTATGTGATATTTCTTCACTGCTGTAACTGACAGCTCCAGCCACCTCTACCGCACTCCCTGCATATAAGAAAGTTTTTTTTTTTTCCGTTGGTTAAGATAGCACACAGTGAGTTCAGTAGTTATACTGAAGATCTCATTAAACGAAACTTGAAACTGCATTGAACCCATGTCATGACTGTGCTATATATCATTCATTAACTAAATCCAGATATCTCATGACAACAGTAAATCTTAACTAAAATCCAAATAATATCAGTCTATGCAAAAAAACACGTTAAATATATTACGGTCTCCTTTCTTCCACATTCCCTTCTATCTCCTTCTCCTCCTACTTCTGTTTCTAACTTTCTAGCATCATCATTGCCACATGTACATGATGTATGAGAAGTCAAAATAAACTATTTAAACTGATGACATGAGAACCTCTCATTCATGCACATACAAACTGAATTTGTAAAGCAGAAGGACTCAATAAAAATACTTCTAATATCCACACCTACAGTAAATTTAAAAAATATTTACCAACTTCCCCCAACGTACAGAATCATCCTTGAGAAGATGACAGATCAACTGTTGAAAAAAGAAATTCCCTGCACATACAAAAGTTGAAGGTTCTTCACCATGTTCAATAAAGCCTGGCAACTGACCTTTTACCGAGACAATTTATCCACCTTCCAGTACAAATTCACCTAAGTAACAGCACATAAGATAATTCAGACATTTCTTATGGCCATTTTCCAGTTTCAAAGTTAAAGTGACTAGCCATACTGCACAATGAGGAGCATCACAAATTGTGCTCTCCGTCAGATAATCCCAAGCTAATGAAATGAAGAAGCGCGAGATGTGTGGGACATGTTGCATGTATGGGAGGGATTATAAAAGCACAAAAAATGTTTGTATAATAATCTAAAGGGAAATGACTACTTGAAAGAAATAGGAACAGTTGGAAGGGCAGTATTCAAATAATCACAGGCAAACAGTTTTGGAAGGTTTGGATTGGCTTTATCTCACCCAGGGTTCGTACAAATACCCTACCAAATCATACAAGATTTTGCTGAGCTCCCACACAACACCCAGGTAGCCAGCAGCTGAGCTACAGCTGTTCACTGTCAACAAGGACCCCTATTTGCAAAGGACTGCAGAATGAGGAAACACAAGCCTACTGCCCAACAGGATAAGACATTAACTTATCCCTTTTACACTGGGAACTGATGGCCTGGCAAATACAAATGCACATTAAACATTCTACTGCCAAGTCCTCATTCTAACATATTTCAAGAGTCCTCAAAGAATTGTAAAGAAACAACTAATCACTACTGGTACTTCTGATAAATTAATACATTAAATTGTAGTTTCTCTTGAGGACTCCCTTTATAAGCAAGAACATTTCTAACTTTTACCTTCAGAACCTTAAATGCATGGCCTGAGCTTGGAACAGTCCATTTGTCGAGCATCTGTGAGAGTCTAGAGTCAGTCAAGAGGTGACTGGGTAGTGACAGGAGAGAATAAGTGAGAAGACTAAATCAGGGTTAGACTACCAGTGGAGGACAAACTCAGCTCCCAGCTGGAAAGTTAATGAGTGTATGAAACAAGTGAAGGGAATTATATAATTAAAGTCTTTTTTAAATTTAGAACATTTTAGTGATCTCTCTCATATAATTACATGAACTTCAGTCTGTATTGCAAAAACTGGTGACTGAATTATATCAGGATCTATGAAAATCAACATAATTTATTAAGTTAACATGAATCATAATTGGAGATCAATAAACCTATCCTGTGTGTGGTTCATCAGCTTAAAAACTGGAAGGGTTTAATTTTGTGTCTTAGCTGAACAGAAGAAACTGGATGTGATCTCTTCCTGCTTTCCTCACTGCTGTTATTAGCTTTGCCTGAACCACTCCACAGTTGGCAAGTCACTCAGTACATTCCCAGGGACACAAAACTTCATAGTTTCTGAGTTATGCAAGGTAGATTTATTACTGAACCCTTGGGAAGAACCCCTGAGGTAAGATTATGCAAAGAGGAGAGATGAAGAAGGTTTTATCACTAGCCTTCTCAGAAGGATGAGCAGATTGGCACCCACAGCATGAGACTGATCAGTTACAGCAATTTTTGTGTCATTAAGGCCAGGGATTTTCTTAACTAGTTGAGCTGCAATTAGCTACTCAAGAAGGACTTAGTTCCATGAAGACAGTATTGTTCTTCTGAAACTTATGACTTAAATCCAATGTAATGATGGGATAATGTAACTAACCTGGATATATCTCAACAGACGACTGACTGCGTTTGAATGATGCTGCTGTTCTTAAAGTTGAGGCAACAGTTTCTTTATTGAGGACACTTTGGCTCAACAAATATTCATTCTTTGCTAGCATGGCACGAAGACTCCATAACTGTCGATACTGGTACTAGTAAAAGAAATTCACATTAGCTAATCGCAGACTGACGCACACAAAAGTACAGTTATAAAATTTTGTCAAGAATTTAATTCTAACTCATTTTTTTAATTCTCTTATATGTGGTGTATATCACAAACCCCTTTGGAAAACACATTTACATATTCTGTTTACAGAGGATTGTAATGTAGTTATTTACATTACACTACCCTGTGTTATCTTATTTTACAGTAACAATGTGCTTGCTAAACTTAAGCATATGAAACCGATTACATCTAGTTTTCGACTCATTTTGAAAAAGTCCTTCTTATGATCATAATTTTTAAACGGTAGTGACAAGCACTGTAATTTTATATCTCTGACTATAAATATTTGATTTTCATGTCTGCTTTATGCAGTACAATCTTGATGTGTGAATCTATTGAAATTTTACTGCCAGAGTGGTTGCTAGAGTTGGGATGGTTTCAGAAAACTAAAAAGTATGAGATTTATCTGGTAAAGATGTCAGTTTTTGCAATGAGTAAATTAAAAACAGATTCTGAATGGACGTGGTACACATGGTGCCATTCACAAACAAAATTAAAATCTGTAGGCAAATGATATTTATATTGGAAATTAATACTCCTGAGTTACTGAACTACACAATTATTAATAACTTCAAATGCTGACAAGGAACATTAAGAACATGAAACAAATGAAGAAAGTTGCATTTTCATCAGTTTATTGCACAAAATGCATCCACATAAATGGGAAAGGCATGTAATGAATATATTCAAAGTTCTTCATAAAACTGAAATCTTGTCAATATACTACTTTACCGTTTTTTCTGTAAAAGAAAATAGACAATGATTTGGAATTACACCAGAATTCTGTCACCATAAAATTTAATGGGTGAAGTGCACTATTCCCAGTTCAAACAGAAAGAAATATAGTACAGCAAAGTCCTAGTTATCTGAGATAGAAGCATGTGGAAGTCTCACCTGACCAGCAAAGATTTCAAAGAAAAATTACCACTCTTATAAGTTTACTAGAAACTAATCTGCAACCTTCATATGTTCACCCACCATGCAGTAGTTCTGTCAGCTGCTACTGGCAGTGCTACCTGTCACCCTTCCTCATGCAGGTGCCATAATAGTAGAGGCTGCTTGGATTAGTTATCATGTTTCAGCACATGAATACAAAATCTATCTCCCAGCAACCTCCTATGTCACCTATGAAGACTCCCATGGAAGAATTAAAGTGAAAATCTGCTCTTTTGACTGTGTAATTTGTTTCTGTAAGAACTTGTCATGTACAGTGGAAAAGGAATAGAATATTACCTGAGCCTAAGGAGAAAGGCCATTTTAATAACATCCCAAAATCAATATTCAAACTTTCTGAGTAATGCCTATAAAATCTTGGAGGGGTTAATCTTGCAATGCGAAGTTCCTCTTTTTTTGTTTTAATTTAGACTAAAGATTTGTCAGAGGGCATTAATACACATGTGTAACTGAACATAATTAATATTTAATTAAAACAGACAACCTAAACAACAGAATAAAATCAAACCAAGCCAAACTAAACCTAACTTAACATAACCTGCAATAATCTGTCAAAGGGTGAGTATATATTTATGGTAGCATGGAATGGGTTACAAAGGATAAACTTCAGTTTTCCAGTTTTCTGTTTAGCTAGCAGTAACTGTCAGCCAATCAGGATCAACTTCTAAAACTATTATCTTAACCTTGTGAAAACCAGTCAATTACATTTTACTTTTAAATTTCTTTTCTATTAGATAAATATTCTGAACATTTCCAGCCATCATGCACCACAAACATACTTACTTGTGCACTTTTTCCGCAGGAGAAGTATCGCGACTCATCACCTCCATGCACAATATAATCCACTTGATATTCATGGTTAACCTGGCCAACATACAGACATTATTACCCAATAAGTACTTAGCAAGCAATTTTAGATTCATCCATTAATTTCATTATCAACATCTGCCTTTTAAAGTAAGGTTTATGACCTCTATTGGATCAATATGCTAATACAGTTACAATTGTTACAAAAATCAGAAAGATATATAGGTATTTTGGACTATTCTGTACTGCTCATGAAATGTGAAATATTATACATTTAGAATTTCATTAACACATTTACAGTTGTCATGGTTATATAATGCAGAATTTAGCTATATCAAAATAAATGTGATGTGGAAAGATAAAGTAAGTGGTTTGAATTATACATTTCAACACTGGCCCTGAAGGACAAAGCAAGCAATGTAAGATCTCAGTAAGAATAGCTGAACCCTCCAACAAGGAATGACAATTGTGATGGTCACCACTTCATACACTCCTGTTAAGCTTACATACATACATATTGATTAGCATTCTGTTAATCCATACAAGGTCAACTTATAACCTATTTAATATAGAACCTGTTGTAGTAAAATAAAATATAAAAGCAATGTCATATAATCATAATAGATCCCCGAATAAAAAACAAAACAGCACAATTCTTAAATATAAATGCACGTGTCCTTACAAAACAATAAATGTAACAATAATACAAGTTTACAATAAAAGTCCTCCCACAGTTACTCAGAGTATTCAAAATAGAAAGTTTAATTGAAAAGTTGTTTGATAATATTCATCAATACTATAGAATGCATGTTCTGTAAGATAAGTTCTTAATAAGGGTTTGAAATGCTTAATATCTGTAGATTGCATTTTAATATATATTGGTAAGTGGTTACAAATCTTACTTCCAGAGAAAAGTACTCCCTTCTGTACTAATGTTAAATTTGTGGATGGCAAATGTAAATTATAGTTGTAACGTGTATTGATATCATGAATATCAAAATTAGATATAAAAGTAACTTTTATGACAAAAACAATAACTGAGAAAATATACTGAGACTGAAGTGGCAATATTTGCAGTTTTTTAACAATTCCTGGCGCGAATCATATCTATCCGAAATGCTAATGACTCTTGTAATTCTTTTTTGAATTTTAAAGATGCTCTCATGGAGATAAGAATTACCACAGAAAATAATACCATAAGACAAAATAGAGTGTACATAGGAGTAATAGATCATCTTCATTGAGTCCAATGACATAAATGTCTTTATAGCCCTAATTGGATAACAGGCCTTATTAAATCTTAACGATAATTTAGTGATATGGTCCTTCCATGATAAAGCACTGTCAATGTTTACTCCCAGAAATTTAGTACAATTGATACTAGTAACTGAGTTGGTAGATATTATTTCCATTTTCATTTCTTTATGTTTTTTCAAGAATAATTGTAAAAGATGTGATTTTTCACAATTTAGTGTTAAAAATTATTATGCAACCAAGTAGTTATTTCATTTAGGACTAAGCTAATGTTACTTTTGAATTCATTAGGATTGGTGTTAGATGTAATAATACTAGTATCATCTGCAAATAATATAGGGTTAGCTATTTTGTTTACAGATAGTGGAAAATCATTTATGTAAATGAGGAACAACAAAGGGCCTAAAATAGAGCCCTGTGGTACTCCATGTTTGACAAGCTCCCACTTGGAGGATATTTTATTATGATTAATATCTTTCATTGATACCCTCTTATATCTATTTTCCAAGTATGACTTCATTAGTTTAATTTCTATTCCCGAGATTCCATAGAATTCCATCTTAGCCAGGAGTATGCTATGACTGACACAATCGAAGGCCTTTTGTAAATCACAAAACAATCCTCCTACATAATTTTTATTATCTAAGGAAGACAATATTTTGTTTAAAAGTGTAAATGTGGCCATTTCGGTAGATCATTTTTCTCTAAAACCAAACTGTTCCATTACCAATATATTATTTTTATTTAAATGAGAATACAATCTTTTTTAAATGATTTTTTCAATAATTTTGGAAAATGTACAGAGAAGCGAAATAGGCCAGTAGTTATATTTCCTTTCTTATTTAAAGGCTTGATTTCTGAATATTTTAATCTATCAGGAAATATACCTATTTGTAGGATCTTGTTAAATATGAGTATGTATGTTAAAGGTGATAAGATACCAACTTTCAAAATTTTAGATGATATTGCATCATAGCCATGTGAATTCTTAGGTTTCAAGGAATATTGTTATTTTTTTGAATTCAAAAGTATTAGTATTTCTAAATTTCATTGTTGAAAAGGATTATATAAAATTTTGACATAAAAAAAGATAAGGAATCTTTATAATTAACAAAGTTTTCGAAGACAAATTTCTGGTAAGTAAATTTTTGGCTATGAATGAGAAATAGGAATTAAAAGCATTTGCAATAACTAATGTATTACTAGATAATTTATCTTTTATATTCATAGTAGATATATTATTATTAGGATCTCTATTATTAGTAATAGTTTTAACTATGTTCCAAGTAGTTTTTATTTTATTGTTAGATTTTATTAGAAGCTTATTATAATAAAGTTTTTTTTGCAGTCATAATGACCCTAGCCAGAATTCTACAGTATTTCTTAAAATATTCCTTTGTATTTGGATCATTACTATTTCTATAAGTTAAATAAAGTTTTCTTTTATTAGCACATGAAATTTTAATACCTGTAGTTAGCCAAGGTTTTTGTTTATAAGAGTATTGAAATTTTTTTAAAGGAAAACATGAATAGAAAATTCCGAGAAATGTGTTGAGAAAATTATTAAAAATAGCATTAACATTAGATTCAGAGAAGACATTTTCCCAATTTTCGTAACTTAATAGAGTTATGAATTGATTTATTGAGTCGTTATTAATGTCTCTCATATAATAGAATACCTCTTTAGAGACAGGAATAAAGAAATTATTTAGAGTAATAACATGGACATCGTTGTCTGACAGGCCATTAATAAACAGGTGCACAAAGAACTCATACCAATAAACATTAACATAGATATTATCTATTAAAGTGCATGAATTATTACAAATTCTGTTAGGAAAGTTAATTGTGCTAAAAAGATTAAAAGAAGCTAAAAGAGAATCTAAAATGTCTTTCCCAATGTTATCATCAAGATAATTTATATTAAAATCACCACATAAAATGAATTCATTAGATGTTTTGTATAATTTTTTCAATACTGATTCCAGCTGATTTAAAAAATAGAAAAAGATTACCAGTTAGAGATCTATAAATACATAGAACAATAACATTTTTTGTCACAAAATTTAGCTTCAAAGAACAAATATCAAGATCCTTTTCCCTATTAAATTGATCTAAATTTATGGCATGAAATTGGATATTTTTGTAAACAAGAACACACACTCCTGCTTACTGAATGATCTTCCTGTCTTGTCCATTCACATTTACTGCACACACAAACACACAAGATGCTGTAACAATACCGCCAGTGATAACAAATTGTATCTGCCTGTCCACACATGGTTGAAGATTTTACTGTTGCAAACTAATAATCATTCTTTTTGGACTTATCACCTTTACCAGACACTGCAATGTTTTGAAACAACTAATTTAACAGCAAATAGCACATCTAGGTTATAATGTGGATTCACCACTGCTAAATTCAAACCCTTCATAAGGATTGTTTCCTCAGAATCTGTGGTGTACAGCACCTCATTCTGTACTTATGAATTTGAATTGCTTATTAAAGATCATCAAAACCCCTCAGAATCTTTTTCACATGTATGGTTATGATTTTTAACTGGAGTTCCATTTTTTATCCACACAGGTATTACATAGCAAGTGAATTTTTATTTTATTCTGCACTCTTTTTCTTTTTATCTTGGGGGAGGGAGGAGGAGGTTCTTTTGACTTCCTTTGATTTGGTTTCATAAATTATTTTCAACTTCATTTTCTCTAATAGTTTATGTATATATACATATTTCCACATTTTTTATTGCAAATGTTCCTATTATCACCCACCAACAAAGCATGATCCCAGGTACATACTACCACAGTCAATAAGTTCGTGGAATGACCACAAAGCGTCGTATGGGAATTTACTGCCAATATGTTTCAGCAGTGTTTTCGACAGCTATATCAACGTTGGCAGGCTTGCATAGTGGCCAACGGCAACTATTCTGAAGGCCATTGTGGATCTACGTAAGTGTATGTGAATACCTTGTAATATGATGCAATAAAACCACATTCCACGAACTTAATGACTCTACCACGTATATGGATGTAATTATGCTGTCTTAGGTTGTCCAGTTGAGGTCAGCTCCATCCTGATGGATTCAACTGAGTACCTCTACACCCTCTCAACTGAGGACAGACATGGATGCAGTTTCTTAAATGCTGTGTTCTTTGGCAAACTGGGCAATTGGAAAAGCCCAGACACTCTGTAATCCTGACTTTAATATACCCTTTAAAATTACTACTATACTCTATTAAAATATCATATTTTTCAGAGCTCTATTATCATATATATTTTATGGATCCCCATTTAGGTTATACCACTGTTGCTCCAATTCAACTGATTTTTAAGTCAGCCATATTGCTGTTACAGATAGCAAGAAATTAAAAATAGTAGAAAGTGGCATAAAGTTTAGACCTTATTTCATGATGATCAGTCAACTACTTCAATAACTGAGAGAGGACAAACATAAGGACAGAATGATGATCCCAAAAGGCTTCCACTTTCCTTAATAAAGGAAAGTAGGTCAACAACATGTCAGTACTTGGATTTAAGTGTCTGCATACTGCTTTAAAAGAACTCACCACCATTTGTGAAAATGCTGTTCGAATGGGTACTGTGTAACTGACAAAGTAGAAAACTAAGTTTCTGACCACAATAGAATTCAAAGGATTGACTACTAATCAAAGGAAAGTAACATAATAAAGCCTTGATTCTGGAGGAGTTCACTTCTTCTTCAAATTTTGTTCGATGATCCCTACCTCCTCCAGACTTCCTGTGTCATTGTAGCGAACTGTGCTGTGAGGTTCATCTTCTGCATGTGTCATACAATTGTAATTCTGTCGAGAATGTTGTTGGTGCCAGTACTCCAGGCTCTGTTCCAGTTCAGTCAAATCTGTGCTGGGCGTACGGAGTGACATTTGAGCACTGGACTCCACTGTTCTTGGCTCATCCTGTACCAGAGTATCTGGAGCTAAATCCAATCTGCATGGACATGTGCATCATTTTGATTATCATATAACTAAGCACATTAATTTCTATTTATGAAATGTAGGCATAAATATTTTCTTATCATTTAATAATTGAAGAATGCCTGAAATGTCATTCAAAGCCAGTAATGTTTCAATAGTATTATATTAGTAACATAATAATTCTTAATAATTATCTATAGTTACTCCAAAACTGGCTATCTATGTTCACAGTGGAATAAGAAATCAATGCATAATTCCAAAATACTGCTCAGAATTACTGGGTTTTTGGACTCTGTCCATCTTCCAGTACTCTAGGAACTAGAAAACACAACGGTTCGGAAACTGGATCTGTTTCTGTCCTCAGGTGAAGGGGAGAAGACACCTACTCTGTTGAGTCCCTTAGAAAGATCTAACCTCACTTCCTTAGGGACCCAATTGAGTAGGAGTCTTGTTTAAAATTCTCTCAAGAAACACAATTAAAACCAGTATTCCTCTTTCCAAACGTAATATGGACTATTGGTCATGTGATCAGTGAGTGATCTATTATAGTTCACTTGTTCTGAAAGCGCAACTTCCAGTTAGTATCACAGCTCACACATATGGACATGGCTACATTAACTGAAAAGGTTCAGATTTGTAATTCAGTCTGGACCTCATTTTATTGCAACAGTACATAAATTAATCCCCACTCATTTCTTTGTTATTCGCCTCTGTGGCTAGTACATTTTTCCAGGATGGGATATTTAAATGAACACTGTGTTCTTCAAATAAGGGAAATCAAGTGGACACTATAAACATTCTGACAATCAGTGTGATGAAATGATTAGAATGGCTACTACACAGATGGAAACGCATATGCTCAATCTGATTTTACACCCCATATTTACAGCTCTGAATACCATTCTTATTCTTCTCAATTCATTTTTATATTCATTTAAAAGTAAATGCCATCAGGAACTACACTTTCTTTCTACCAAAGATATCAAATATTATTTATGGATTAATTCTCTATCTGGCAGAAGGTGAACTGCTGGGATTAAGCTTCTTGATACTAATTACATGAATAATATTAAAATGGTTTTTCCTTCCTCATAGCAAAAGACAACAGGAGAAGAATCAAATGACTCGAACCAGAATTCAAGACAATTTTCTAGTTTTGGAAGAGTAGTTCAGTCTCATATTTAGTTCTTGCTAAAGGGTCTTCCCCTTGAAGGGAGGGCTTCCTAATACATGCATCAGTACACTGTAATCTTCATTAACAACAAAATCTTTGACATATTGGATTCTCAGACAGGATGCAAAATTGTTTCCATACAAATTCAAGAGCATCATGTCCCAAGCACAATCAAAACAACAAGGGAGTCACTTTCAGTGGTCTATTTTCTTATTATTTTAAAGAAAACTGTAGTTCATAAACAGTTTACAGTTAAGGTCCAGTTTGTCCATGCATCAACTGGCTGAATATGCAGATATGAGCCATCTGTTTCTGTGAAAAGCCACTTCTATTATTCTAATCCACTGAAGTAAAGTTACAGGCTGGGGTGTGCTAGAGCAGTCCAGACTGGTTCAGCCAAAATGACACCTACAGTTCAAGCAGATTAAAAAATACCCTAGAAGCACTACTAGCCATGTCAGACATAACACACTGTTTTCTACAGAGTGAAGAAATTAGAACTAAATTTTCCATTCTGCAAAGTAAGTTAGTAAGAAACTGGCAATTAAGAACCAGACATCCAAATGGGCAGCACACTCTTGGTAACTGGAAATATTTTTCTGACAGGAATGGGGACTGACCAACAAGCAAATGCACTTTTGAATATACACACAGTCATATTTTTACTACCTTTATATCTTAGAATTGCCCTAATCATCAAATTACCCTATTTTAAACCAACTGAATTACTTCCTATGGGAATATCTGAAAAGTAATGTTGAAATACCGTATACATAGTTGATATGAAGCAGAGACTTAATGTGTGGAGATCAATGTCAGTACAGAAAATTCTCTCTCAAATAACAGATCATCTCTGATCTGTATCTCTAGATATTTTAGATTTCACTAGCGAAAGAAGGGCTAAATTTGTATATTATAAAAATGAAAGCTTTATGTTTCTGAGCTGGCAGGAATATAAGTTGTTTCATGTTCTTCACTATCGTCATAAATTCTTGAACTCAAATTAGTGACTATAATTTGTTGTTTATATTTTGATTACTCAAAATTCACTTAATACGTATTAAATAATTCTGCTGATATTTTAAGGACTATTATGAATCTACAAAATGACTACTTAGTGTATATTTATTTTACTGGTGAATGATAGTGGAGAAGAAATTCTGGGAAACTGCTGTTTAATTCGTATACCTAAAAAACTGAGATCCACGTTGATGCTGCAGTCCCATGCTGCAAAACTCATGCAAATGGACGTCCTCTGGATATGACGACAGTCTGTCCCTCTCTGCTGAACTGAGAGGGAGTGCAAGGCTTATAGCAGCTCCATCACTGTTCACTTTCTAAAGAAGTAAAATAATGTTTTTCTGTAAATAAGATCTCATTTTATCAGTTTATTAACTTGAGTTCTTTCAATAGGTAACATTTATTTTGTATCAAATATCTTCAATTTTATAGTTTTTATCCCAGCTAAAAAAGTAAACAAAAATCTGTATTACAATTTTCAATATCATTATCTATAACAAATCAAATACACGAAAAAGTATTCCAATTTGTAATCTTCTGGTTATGATGCTATAGTCTGGTAGGAGGTTGCTAACATTTAAGAGGAACATACTGCCTCCAGCTTCAGGGTGTACTGAAACAGAGGGAGCATATTCCTCTGAGAAATCTAATCTAAAACTGGGCACACGGTAGCGAAGTTGGTTGAGGCACTATGCTACAAGGTGGAAGGTCGTCGGTTTGGGTCCTGATAATATGGTATTTTTCAAATTAACTAATCCTTCCAGCAGCACTATGGCCCTGGAGTCAACTCAGGCTCTAACAAAAATGAATATCAGGAATCTTACTGAGAGGTAAAGGGCGGCGGGTGGATAAGTCTGACAACTTAGAGCCTACTGCCTAGAGAAAATGTGAGAGCCTCGTCTCACAACCCTATGGGCCTTTATTGCCTGTTACAGGGATAGGCTTTGCCTTATATTAAAATCTAAACAGAATTTTCAGCCGAATATTATGTCATGCACCTATTTTACCTCTTGTGGCAAAAATCTTCCAGCGCTGGCTGATGAGGATCCTTCCCCATCAATGTCAGGAACTCTAAACTCACTGTTCAGATGAGGAAATTCTTTGCTCCCCAGTGAGTGTGAGCTTCCATAGTAGAAAGGCGTCCTTTCACTGGCACTGGAATCAAACACATGTCTTTCAATTAGCAAATTTATATATTTATGTTGTGAATTTCACTGAGCGACTGTCTCTCTGTCGGTCATATCAAGTGGTTAACATGCATTAAAGATATCCAGGAGATGCTACAAGTCTCCCTGTATGATGAGTCGCGAAGCATGTAGAGGCAACGGATGCTATGGCTTTCATTTCCTACACTAGTCGGGATATCTCACTCGGTATAGCGACGGGCTAGGGGCTGGAAGGCCGGGGCTCGATTCCCTGCAAGGGAAGACGTTTACGGCACTTCTGCCACCTCTGCTACCCCTTTCTTGGTTTTGCTGAGGTCTGTGGGAACTCGTATATCAGACACAGGCTGCAACCTCTGGTAGTTGGCCGTGAATAACTTCGCCTTGCACTTCAGTTTAAAGAGGCGCCATCTTAAAAGCGACCATATTTATTTAGTTATGCCGCAGAGTAGTTGGTTGTGTTGTTGTCCCTGTGGCTCAACCGTTCTTGCATCATCAAGTAGGCCACAATAATATAAATTGTAGTGAAAGAAATAAACAATAAATTATTCACACAAAATAAAAGGATACAATACAATATTTTTAATAAATAACTAAAGCTCAAACGGAATAAAAACATGAGTTACAATGAGAAACAGCAAAATTCAACAACAGTCCATAGACAAAATAATATTACAGGTAATTTTTATTTTAAATTTTAAATCAATGTCCCAATTCTTTTTCAATAGTACAACTTATATGTTACTTAAAATAAGGAAATGCTATATAGAAACGGAAATTCTGCTGTCTCGTAAAACACATCTGTGCACTAATGACGACCTAACGAACAAAACGTACACGTTCAACAAAAACGAATTGCTTAATAATTGTTGATGACAATAACTTGCAGTACATTATATTACAGAACATTACAGGAATTTATTTAAGCAATGTCATTATCATCACGCAATGGATTAAGGAACATTATGATAAGTTACGTGTGGGAAGCTGAGGGAAGAGGGGCTGCCATAATGCCGAGTATAAGTTTGTGACCCCCTGAAGTAGGGTAACATGACCTAGTTCCGGCAATGTGTGGCAATGTGTGGCAATGTCACGAATCTAAGCATTTAAGCCCTTCATAACATTAACAAACGGGCCAGAACCTTTGAGCTTATAAAATGCAGTAAACTGGATAAAAAAAAACTTTCGAAATATTTGTCTGGAAATTTCTACAAGAGAAAATGCCCAAGTTTATGATATCTTTGTACAGGTTAACTAAACGAAATAAAGTAATATATTTATTTCATTTTCGAAGTGTTAACAGGGCTAACATCGGTAATATGAATGCCCTGTCACGATTAAACGTGCATACGCACATTTCACTTTATATATATATATGCAAAATTAGCATCGCGGGCAAATTATTGGCACATCTGCTTCGTGTACACACACGAGCGCGCGAAGTAGAGGACGATAAAATCGATGGTTTTGTTTTAGAATATTTGCAACTGCATTTTCAATCGGTCCTATTTCAACAGATTTAAATCAAGAAATCAGGGATGAAGCCTGGAACTACTGAGGTACTGGTTCCAAAAGAGCTAAGAAACACAACGAAAGCCGTCAAGTTAGCAGTCATCGACTGAGATTCAGAAACGCTTAATCACACTGGAATGTGATCTTTGCTGACTTTAAGATAATTTATTCTTCTCCTTGACTTGTATAGGGACTATTTCTCAACCGCATACATTGTGTAGCTTCAAGTAAGAATATTTTTGTAAACTGGATACGGAATAAAGCGGTTGTGGCCTATTATAAGACATATCTTCATTTATTTGGACGAACAGAAAATCATAAAAAAAAAGTCGATTTCGGAGTGTGCAATATCAGCAGCAGCGACAGGAAGGTTTAGGCCTACTGATCCTTCGCCTTGCAGTGTGCACTCCGGTAGTCTGGTGAGTGCAAGGCCTGTAGGCGAGGTGTTCTTATCGCTGTGCCTTTACTATTTTGTGTCTCGATTCTCAATTTTTCATCCAGTCATCAAGTCTGCCACTGGTCTAAACATGAGTTTATATTTGATTTTTGTTAATAGTACTCATCAATTTATGAGGCTCACAGATGGAAAACTTGTTTTGCATTCAGAAGAAATCTAGTTAAGAACTGGGTCTGAGTACTGACAATTCTGATCTACAGAGATGGCCTGCATGTCTTGAAGTAGACCACGGACAGCTTCTTTTGCTTCCTTGCTGTCTCAACATCAACAATAAACTTATTAATCGACACAATGTAACTTATGAGGAGCCGGGTTAGCTCAGTAGGTATAGCGACCGGCTACGGGGCTGGGAGACTGAGGGGTCGAATTTAGAGTCCCTGTAGGTTCAAGAATTTTGTCTTCTCCACGTCGTCCAGACCGGCTCTGGGGCCCACCCAGACTCCTATACAATGGGTACCGAGGCTCTTTCCCTGGGAGTAAAGCGGGCAGGGCGTGAGGCTGACCACTCACCTCCAACTAGTGTAGCGGTCAAGAAAATCTGGATCTATACATCCACTCAGCCACAGGCCTTCAAGACGTAGTGCTTAATTAGTTAAGTATAGGATAGGGTCTCCTACCTCGGGCTCTACAAGTTGGGAAAGCAGAGGCAGTTCATTTGAAGTTCTGGGACAAGCGACGAGGAAGTCTGGGTACATACCGCTCACCGCGCAAACATTTCCTGCGTGTGGAGTGGAGTATTGAATTAACATGTTTCGTTAGTTCTACTCTTACATATTGTAGAGTGTAGAGCCGTTGCCAAGCAACGACCACCGAGATGGGCGGATATACCAGGGCCCTTTCTGGGCAACGACCCAGTAAGCACGTTCCGCAGCAACAGAGACGAACGCAACAATGGTACAGCAACAGGGGCTGTGTTTTCTATGCGGTCAGTGCCGAGGGGTTATGAGCGAGGTGACGTTTAGATCGTAGTCAGTTGATAGCCAGGCGGTGAAGGGAAGACCAGGAAGTTGATGTGAAATGGCCGCGAGTTACTTGCAAGAGAAGACATTAAGCGTGATGTTTAGAGTATGTTAATTCAGCGAGACTGTTATAGTTCTTGTGTTAAAACCCGTTGCCAGGAAACGGATAGTGGAGACTGTAATAGACTGAGGACACTAGTCTGTGTCAGTGACCTGTAAAGTGTAGTGACGAGTCGTGAGCGTAAGTGTTCAATAAATCGAGTCACCAATTAAAACCCCTTCTACAGTCACACGCATACTACCTGACAATATTAACGTTTTGTAATTTCTTTATTTAATTAAGCTATATCAGCATAATTTTCACTAGGCAGGTTGCTGTAGCGGTAAAGCTATACAATTGTATTTGGGGTGTGCTCGGTTTGGATCTCGGACAGGACACCGGCTATCCTGACTGAGATTTTTCATGGTTTTCCACAGTTCCTCCACGCAAACGTCAGGATAGTTACATCAGCAAAGCGATGCCCGGTTCCTTTAAAATATTTGTCGATCCATTAGTCACCAATCAGCCTACCATTCGATATTATACAGCCTGGATACTGACAGAGTCGTACGTAAACCATAAAAATCAGAATTAGCATGGCCATTAATGAACGAAACTGCAGTACGTACGTTGTTTTCTCTGAATGAATACGGTAGCGTATGCGTCTTCCGGGCAGACTAGCGTGACGTCATCGCATACCTAGCACAGGTGGAGGAACGGGCGATAAGCGCACAGTATGTGGGAAAATAACAAAAACGTGTTTGGAAAATATTGTGACAATGAAAAGTGGACAGTACAGGTTAGGCAACATGACTGCGCCTTTTAACACAGTTGTATGATGGTCGCGCCATCGAAATGTATAAAAGACGCTAAAAAGGTAAAGCTATCCATGTAACAGGCCGTGGAGGCCCATAGGGTTGTGAGACGTCGACGCTCCCACGTTTTCTCTAGACAATCGGCTCACACACGCCGGTGAGGTAGTCAGCCTTACATGCCAGCCGACCGCCCTTTAACCCCAGGAAGATTTCTATTAGAGGCCGAGCCGACCAAATGGCTATAGTGCGGCTGGAAGGATTAGGTCAACTGGAAAATCCAATGGCCTCATCGGGAATCGAACTCGCGACCTTCCATCTTGTGTCACTGGGCCTCAACCAACTACAGAACCACGTGCCCCCTTCCCAAATGTATAAACCTAACTAAATTAGGTACGTGAAACCTTCCAGTCAGGCTTGTTGAGATGTGTTCAAAGTAAACCTACAGCAAAGTGCACCCAAGTACATACACGAATTTGTCTGAAGCGCTTCCCACTCAGAATGGCCTAAAACAAGCAGATGCTTTACTGACATTGGTTTTCAGCTTTGCTTTAGAATATGCCATCACTAAGGTCCAAGAAACCTGGTGGAACTAAAATTGAATGAGACACACCAGCTTCTGTTTTATGATGATGATGAATATCTTTTGGGAGATAACATAAATTTCATTTAAAAAAAAACAAGGAATATTTCATTGGTGCCAGTGGGTGAGCTGGTCTAGAAGTAAACGCTCAGAAATCCAAGTACTCGTACATGTTGATGTCTCGGTCGTAAAAATGCAGGGCAAAATTATAGCGCAGATCCTTTAAAAATGCGGTATGACAATTCAGATATTTGAAATGACAGTACAAGATCAAATTTTGATTCATGACGTTATCAAGAGCTCATTAAATTCTGGTAACGCTGGCTACCGCCCATCACAGCGGCCGCGCGGTCTCAGGCATGAACTGTCTTCGCTCGCTCGAACGCTGGATCGTGGGTTCGAATCTCACTCAGGGCGTGGATGCCAGTCTGCGTTTATTCTTCGTTCATGTTCTGTGTGTAGGCAGCGACCTTGCGACGGGCTGATCCCCCGTCCAAGGAGTTCTACAGACTGTGTACAGGATTAAGAAACTGGAAAAGCGCCAAGGTCCACAAGGGCTATAGAGCCATAGAAAGAGAGAAAAGCTTTAGCTCAGAACCTTCTGTCGCCTCCTGTGCAAAAATGAAATATACAAAAGTATAGTTTTTCCTGTAGTTTTGTATAGATATGAAACTTGGCCACTCACATCAAGGGATGAATATAGACTGAGAATGTGTGGCAACAGGGTGTTGAGAATATTTGGACCGAACAGGGATGAGGTAAGAGAAGGTTGCAGAAAATGCACAATGAGGAGCTTCATTTCATAACTTGTACTCTTCGCAGAACATAATCAGAATGCTCAGTCCCTGGAGGTTGAGACTGGCAGGGCATGCAGCACGTATGGGAGCGCGGAGAAATGCATGTGGGGTTTTGGTGGGAAAGCCTGAAGTAAAGAGACCACTAGGAACACTAAGACCTAGGTGGGAGGATGATACTGAAATCAATCTTAGAGAAATAGGATGGGGTGGTATGAGCTGGATTCATCTGGCTCAGAATTGGGACCAGTGGAGGGTTTTCGTGAAGACTATACGATGGTAACAAACATTTAGGTTCCATAAACTTTTGGGAAACTCTTGAGTAGCTGAACACGACTGTTGTTTTTCAAGGACTACCGTCGGTGGGGTTGCTGAGTGGCTATACTGAGACTGCGCGAACACGCTGTCCCGATAATGATAGTTTCCTATATAAAGGTTGTGGTAAGCTCTGGCAGTCGAGGTTCTGAACCTTCGCGTTCTACAGAGAAAGTTAGCGGCCTCCGTAGTCTAGGGATAACGTTCCCACCTCATGACTCAAGGTACGCAGGTTCAAACCCGGCGGAGGTCTTGGAATTTTTAAGGGCGGAAAAATTCAGGGAACAAGTCCTCCGGGAGGGACTTTAAGCCGTGGGTCCCGTGTCGTAGCTTTACGGCACGCAAAAGAACCTCATATCTCAAGGAGACCTCTGAGCCAAATTTGTAAATACATTTCCCGCCCAACAATAGTCTCTAACGCCTCTGGTAGATGGGGGAAGCATCTAGATACCGCTGAGCCAGTAGAGGCCGAACTCGCTGGCTGCGTCGGGACTGAGGACACGCGCCAGTACCGGTAGGGTATAGAAACAGGTAGAATATCACAGAGGGACGTACGATAGATCAAACTGGTCGCGGTGCCTGGGGAAACCCACCCACTCCAATAATAATAATAATAATAATAATAATAATAATAACAACAGAGAAAGTTAACATCTTGGAGGCTTATTTTATTCTGGTGTGCTTCAGTGAGTGAGCAACATAGGGGTAGTGAAAATACGCAAAAAAGTTCGATGTAGGCCTGAAAGAGGTGAGGTCAGGTCCGAACGCGTCACAGACAAAGACAGAAAACCGACATTACGGCCGGAGATCAAGGTCGTCCTTTCGGCAGCGATCGATAGCGTTGCGCACAGCTGTGACGTCACAGCGAAACAACACATGCAAGGCAGCGACTGCCGTGAACTTGCCTGAACCAAAAAACAGCGTGACGGTCGTGACTTGCTGCAGATTAATGTGGGTCAAGCTGTGACGATGCTGTGCGCACTGCATTACCGACAGAAGTTTTCCCCTGGCAACAGTCACGGTCTGAATATGTGACAACTTTCGGTATGACTCCTTGAATACGGTTACGCTTTACTGGAAGGTCCCTACACACTCAGAACACAAGAGAAACGTCGACATACATACACACATACATGCCCCCAAAACTGATTTTAATCCCGAACTCGCTGTTGACAAGATCCAAAATCTTACACACGTTGAGGTCACGCACCACTTCTTGACTGGCAGAATTTAAATCATCTCTTATAACTCATCTGACGTCAACAACTCCATTGACTACACGAGACACCATTGTTGCGCAACTAACGAAATTAACAGACATGACGCCAATGACAACAAAGGGAAATGGACGCAAGTGAAGCAACCCGTCACTGCCGGTACCAGTGACATTCTGGTAACTAGACCTGAGGTCAAGGAACCAATATACTTGACCACACAGATGGAAGTTACTAACCAGAAGAAACTACCTAGGCGTGACTCCATTCACGAAATTAACTAGACCTGACCCCATTGATGAAATTAACTAGACTTCACTCCACTGAAGAAACTACCTAGGCGTGACCCCACTCACGAAACTAACTAGACGTGACCCCATTGATGAAATTAACTAGACTTGACACCAATGACGAAACTAACTACACTTGACTCCACTGAAGAAACTATCTAGGCGTGACCCGCACTGACGAAACTAACTAGACGTGACCCTAGTGACGAAATTAACTAGACTTGACCCCACTGACGAAACGAAATAGACGTGACGAATTCTCAATTCTTAGCTTATTCAAACCCATCTGGGTGTTGGCTGAGAAAATATTACGCTGTGTTGGGATGTTATGCCATATGGACAGATGCTAACGTTTCGGAGAAACCTGTTGCGACAATAAATCGCGGCCCATATTGAAGTCACATCCAAAAAAGTGAAGGAAGGCTCAGCCATGGAGGTATGGTGCTGTGTAACTAAGGGCAACTGAACATCTCGTCTGGTGTGGGTCAACTGGCAGCACCCGCTTAAACAAGACAGGTATGGAGGTATGAACATTAATTAGGAAATGGAGGAAGAGGAATACGAGGAATAAGGCTAAAGTATGAGGCTATGTGGTGTTGTGGTAATGTTCTGTTTACCTAAGGAAGGCCTGATTCATAACGCTGTGAATATTACATATGATTTTTATAAACTACTTCTAACTAAATTGATATTTGTCAAATTTTGTTATTAAGATTCTGTTTTCATCGTTTAATTAACAGACAGTCGTCAATAACTTGCTAACATCTTCAGCGTTTGGCTGTTATCCTCCATCAGTACCTCATCACGCTACCATTAACCTTGCAGCAATCCAGAGAACCAATACAGACGTGTAAACATACTTACGTCTGCAGCGGTCTCTCGCTGGCTGCTTCCTCTGCATTATCCCTGGATCGAACTTCCTGTATCACGGTCCCTGTTCTTCTAGGGTCACTGAAACAATGGTAAAGAAACCAAGGGATGACGTTCTGGCACGGCAGCACGGAGAAGACGGCGTCTTTCTTGGAAGAAACTACCTGCTACTTAACACCTTTTTGCATGCGTCATCTCATCATTTTCTTTCTTACTTCTAGAGAGACTGTTTATTCAACGACTCAATTTAAATTCCCTAAATCCTGTAGTGTCATAGTAGGCACTTTGTGAATGATGATTTTTAAAAGATGGGGAACGCGGTACTGACATTGCTGCTAGGCTAAGTCGACCTTGGTTTTCATATTACAGTAATCAATTCAGTTCTCTCAATTTATTAACAACATTCAGCGAATGACAATAAAATATGTTAAAATAACTACCAACAAATTATAGAAGACGTGTCGATTTCCTTTCCCTCCTTCCCTCGCCTCATAAAACGTCGCCCCATGCGCCTGACTGTTCTTCCTATGCCGTATACTTTACTTGGTTCTTGGCTGTTCTTGAGAAGCTTCGCAAATATTCGAAGTTCCTCAAGGACTCGTGCGAGGATGGTTGGTACGCATTCACGGAGCGTGTTGTACCTGTTGTAAAGCAGTGATTGCGGGGAGTTCGTTCTATTGGGTGGTTATCACGCCTCGCATTTTACGTTATTGTACCATGTCACTCCATCTGAACACAACTTATATGTTCACTGGACGACTAAGAATCTTCTTTGCACCAAAATTCACAGCAGGTGTAGAGGCGTTTTCCTGTCAAAATTTTGTATGCATTTGTCTACTCTCTCAAATATGCTGTGTGTCCTGCTCATATCATTGTATTGTATTGTATTGGAGGAGGGGTTGGGTTTCCACATGCACTTAGACCAGATATTGGTCCACTGTGCGTACCCCTTTGATTTCTACCAGACTCTATACCCTACCGGTACTGGTGCGTGCCATCAGTCCCGACTCCGCCAGCGAGTTCGGCCTCTACTGGCTCAGTGGTATCTAGATGCTTCCCCCATCTACCAAAGGCGTTAGAGACTACTGTTGGGCGGGAAACGTCCGATCAATTTGGCTCAGTGGTCCCCTTGGGACTTGAGGTTCTTTTACGTGCCGTAAAGCTACGACACGGGACCCACGGCTTAAAGTCCCTCCCGGAGGACTTGTTCCCTGAATTTTTCCGCCCTTAAAAATTCCACGACCTCCGCCGGGTTTGAACCCGCGTACCTTGAGTCATGAGGTGGGAACGTTACCCCTAGACTACGGAGGCCGCTTGCTCATATCATACTCTCTCATTTTATTTTCCTAACAATATCTGAGGACGGTTCAGAATTATGAAATTCCTCATTATGTACTCCTCCCCGTTCTTATGTTGCTTCCTCTTCGTGATGTTCACATTAAGCAAAACTGAGTATCTTAAACTGACTATACTCACGAAGTAGAAATGGCATCGTAGACTGGATTCCTTGGAATGTCCCTAGATTGCGTTCCACGGTTCAGGGACCTCACTGTCGCCTGGCCTCTGCCCCGTGTGCCCCTAAAAATGTACAGCAAAATGGAAGATCTTTACACTTTCCATGTTCTGGTTCTCCTTCACACAACAAAAACGGAAGGCCGTCACGAATTGCAATAATGATCAAATAAGGCAGTAGTCAAAAAGTAATACGAAACTAAGGTCATATTCTTCTGGGATGTGATGAAATGCACCCTGTATAAGTGACTACAGATGGGTTTGGATTGGTAATTGGATTTAGTGACCACTTACAGATCGTAACCACAATTAACTCTAGCGCTATCGCTAATTACATCACACACTATGCCTTTGAGTTAACTTTGAGGGAAGACTTTTGGGTACAATACTGGGTAAATGTGTTACAGTTATATGCCTTCATAGCTGCAACAGTCCGTTTTGTCACCCTCCTCATAGATCAGCACAATAAAAGAGATCTTCGGTTTCTGAGGACAATCTTTCCTATTCCAAAAAGAACTAATTCATTTCTATGAAGGTATATAACACGCAGTAGCGTAGGTGGTTGAGGCACTATGTTACAAGCCGGAAGGTCGCGGGTTCGATTCCAGATGAGGTCATTGGATTTTTCGACTGATCTAATCCTTCCAGCCGCACTATGCCCTAGGGTCGACTCAGCCTCTAACAGATATGATTACTAGGAATCTTCCTGCAGCGGTAAAGGGCGGCCGGACCGTAAGGCTGACAACCTTACCGCCATCGGTGAGCCGATTGTCTAGAAAATGTGGGACCCTCAACGTCTCACAACCCTATGGGCCTCCACGGCCTGTTACAGGGTAGCTTTCACTTTTCTTTTTTATTCCGAATAGAATGAATTTCTGGATCTCAGAGAGCAGTGTCTCACAGCCCGTTCTTTCACTTCAGCTGCAATTAGATCAAGGAATGAAAGTTGACAGATTGAACTGCTTGAATAACTACACTGATTTTTCGACCTTTAACGTATGCAACTTGTGTGTTATTTACGAAAAGATATAATCTGGGACAATCGCACGACAAATAATCAAAAAAGAAACCAAATAGACACTACCATGTCAACATTTGTTTTTATTCTTTATTGGCGGTATCACTACATGTTTCGACCATTTTCTTTGGTCATCTTCAGGCGTACACGAATACTATTTTGCTCCGTGTACTCCTGCAGATGGCCAAAGAGAAAGTCGGAAACATGTAGCGATGCCGATAACAAGTAAAAAAACAAACATTGATATAAAAAGTAAAGTAAAGCTATCCCCGTGAAGGCCCATAGGGTTGTGAGACGTCGAGGTTCCCACATTATCTAGACAATCGGCTCAAAGATGGCGGTAAGGTTGTCAGCCTTACGCGCCGGCCGCGCTTTACCCCCAGGAAAATTATTTAATTAATTCCTGGTACTCATTTCTGTTAGAGGCTGAGTAAACCGCGACCTTCCGGCTTGTAGCATAGCTCCTCAACCACTACGCTACCGCGTGCCCCCCCAATATTGATATAGTAGTGTTTATTTGGTTTCTTTTTGATTATTTGTCGTGCGGCTGTCCCAAATTATATCTTCTCATTGATTTTGCGACATAGCAAATATTTTCAAACAAGGAAATTACCGAAGCGTAATTCCGTGCAGTCCGATGAAAGGCAACGTCACTTGGCTGACTTTCAACGAACTGCATGATCATACGTCCCAGAAGATAGAGTGAGAGCCTCAAGCCTGCAAATCGGAAGCCTTTACTGATAGTTTCGCCTTATCCTAAATTCTGAGTAGAACGTTTGCTTAATGAAACCCCCTCTGTATATCCCAGGTGGGTGGAAAGTCAAGCTATACGAACATTCATGTCGGAGGAACTGACCCTACGCTCGGCTACATCCACTAACTAAACTACGTGTAGTTCCATGGGGCTGAGTCCTTCGTAACCAGCAACCAGTCACACAACTGCTTGACAATTTCCCAACGTTTTATGGAACTCGGAGGTTCATTACCATGTTCACTGGTCCCTATTCTGAGCCAGATCAATGCAGACCATATCACCCTATCCTGTATCTCTAAGATCCACATTAAAATTATCCTCCTACCTATGGAGAGGTCTTCTTAGTGGTCTCTTGCCTCCTGACTTTCTCACCAAAACCCTACATGCGTGCCTCTTCACGTAATTAGTGCTACATGCCCTGCCCATCTCATCCTCCTTGACTTGATCACAGTAATTATAAATGCCGAACAACGCTTCACTTTTCGTGTGATACTGCAGAAGCGTGTCAGATGACGTCACAGCCCGTACAGGGAACATAGCTACTGCCATGCGACTGCAATCAATATTGGAGTGACTTCCAATCCAGTTCACTGGAATACAAGTATGTTAAGTGCTATAGTAACATATCTCTCTTTACTTTAAATGGTGCCTGCTTTCAGATGGTGCTGAGGTTATGTTTAAAGTGATTATGAAAACATATATGACAGAAATAACTTAATATTTTCCTCTTTCTACAGTAGGCCTTTCGAGAAGTAATTAATACGTGACACAGCGCCAATGAAAATTATAAGGATAATTAATTGTTAACGTTAAAATATATTTTGAAAACGATTACAACACTACATCGCAATCAGTGATGCTAATCGTTCCAATTGAATATGCAGTTTAATTTCTTCGCACGCAGACACTAATGTTAGCTCTAGGGGGAACTTTAAAATGTTAATATCAAGTAAGCGGTAGTCAGATATCACTGTCATAAATCTATTATGTTGACAAAATACATTACATATATTGTTATAACAGTATCCAGCATCACCACAATGAATTACGTTAACATCAGAAAGACTGTGGGCAATATAACACAATATTTACAATATGAAAGCGAATTGTTTTTATGCGGCAACTGTTACTAGTCGCTCTATAATTTTCAGTGACTTACGATCTGACATTTCCCTAATCTCTATACTCTTTGAGAAAACTAACCTTTCACTTGTACTTAGAAAAGTTTTCAGTGGAAAAATAAAATGTAAATATTTGTTCATTTTACAGATTTGGGATGTTAGAGTTTATTCAACACAATTATACGTCACAAAATAAATCTGTTCCATTTTTACCTGTTTACTCTTCCCATTGTCTCAGGTTATTTTAACTTGTTTTAAGGGTTTATCACTTGACCATGTGATGATGACGACGATGATGATGATGATGATAATAATAATAATAATAATAATAACAATAAAGTTACAAAGTAGAACTCGAAATAAGTACATGTAAACTTACAAGAAACTGGATCCATGTTTCAAACAAGACTGTAAAAACACTAACAATTCACCATTAAACTTTTCCATGTATTGTACCACCTGAAGAAGACCAATCTACGTCGAAACAGGTAGTAGAGTTTCAAATTAACATAAGACACCAGAGAAGTTGTGTTGATGGTTTAAAAAAAAAGTTGGAATATAATTTCACCGCTAGATTAGAAAGCTGAAGTTACCAGTGCCCATAACCTCTCTTGAGGAACGTAAAATAGTGACTCACCGAGAATCTGTGAAGGTTTTTGAGGCTGTATTTCCTTTTGAAGGGTACACGACATGGCTCCAGCCATTCCAGGTTTTCCAAATTTCTAATGGTCCTAAACATGTTTTGAAATTGCACTGCCAAATTTGGCAGCAAAACCACATGTCTTATTTTCTTTCGTGCACTGAACAAACGAGCACTCATATAAATTAACCACTAATAAATTTCGAAAGCTGTCATCGATGCGTGTATCTAAATTTTCTAACAGAATTCAGGCACGGAGACCGTCGGGTCTGCAGAAGACAGACTACAACGCTACGCACCAGCTCCTCCATATCCTACTACCAGTGTGACAACTACTGAATGAAGCGGCTAGCTGTATGACGTCACTATCCCGGCTACCAATCAAACCTCTGCCCACGCACACCCCTTCCCCTACTGGTATACCCTCTACCCCCTCAGGCCAAGCACTTTCTTTGGAGTTGTGCCAATTCTGCAGATCGCCTAGTTTTGCCTGAATAAATGCAGCATGAAGAGACAGAAAATGGGGAGCGAGATGGAAAAGTTCCCCACTGTTTAATTTTGGATAGTGAGTGTACCACAGTCTTTACGTGTGTAGAACTGGCTCGTATCCGCCTAACGCTCTGAACTGGTTCCTGGTTCTCAAGAGCTCAAATTCTAGCTAGCTTGCAATGTAAATAAATCAAGCCTTTTGGTTGCAGCCCATTTTCAACAAAGTTAGTCAACAAACATGAAAAGTGGCACAAAAATACTTTAATGAGTTTAAACAACAGCAGGACACAAACAAAATTCAGACAATTAGATCAAAGTAGGTAAATTTCACAGAATTCATCGAAATAAAATTAAAATGCAGGGTTTTACTTCTAAATAAAAAGTGTCTTTGTCAACTTGGAGAGGCATTTATGATTCCTTTGTCGAATTTTCAGAAACAGCTGTTTTATAAATGATCTGCGAACTTCAAGAGGATGGCGTGCAGCGCTAGTGCGGGTGGTGGAAAATGCAATTAAAATATCCAATGCAGAACTCGTAGAGTGTCACTGCAGAAGATACTAAATCGACAATTTCAGTTTTCAGCTTTTAAGCAATCTGACAGTCCTGCTGCGAAGACAACGTGAATGAATGCACTGCGCTGCATAAGCCGGAAACATACTCCCTGGTCTTCCATCTTGCTTTTCGATATTATATCCGCAGCTTCTACAACCTATTGAGAGCAGGCAACGAAATTCTTCTCCCTCCGTCACGCAAAACAACTTAAGAGCCGGTAATTAGCTGTTTTACTTGAGCAGCATGGTCTCCCTCGTGAGTTCCACAGCCCCACACACACACATATCATTAACTTCTAAAAAGGATTATTTTCACGTTTATAAGGAAGACATGCCATTATCTTGCGAATACTCGTGTCTTTGTGTGTCAGACGTTAGGTCTATATTTAGTTTTAGTGTGTACTTTAATGCTTGCGTCTCCACCTCATTTTAAGAGGTCTATAAATTCTTCCCTCTCGTTGGTGTCTCCACCTTATCGTGGTGAGGGGGTTTGAGTATGCCAAGGACCCTGAGAGCTATACCAGCGGTAGCGTAGCTACTGGCAGGGCCTCCCTTGCTGGACAGGTCAAAGGGTAGGCATCAGACGAAGAGAGACACCAAAAACCAAAAACTGATGCCGGAAGCAGCGTCATCAGCAGCGACTTGAAGCACAGAACAAATGATGCTCGAGATGGTTCAAGTTCGTATAGCAACAGGCGTGACCAGAGCGGTTTGAACGGCTGCTGTACTGCGATGTGGAAAGCAAATGGAAAAACTACCACATTATCACTTTTCCTGGATAGTCTCTTTCCAAAAACAGAGATACCATATATGCGAGATGTTTCCTCTGGAGACAAAGATCGCATTAAGTGGAGGAACTGTTTTGGAAGAGACTGTGGACCTGTCGTCTGACAGATTACTGATAATGATAATAATAAATTCTTGTGCGACGAGCTGATCACTCGTCCAAGGAGTCCTAAAACGATCATGAAACTGAAAATCAGAGGTCAGGGCCCAAGGGGGCTGTAGTGCCAGCGGTAAAAAAATATCTCGTGTATAATTTTCCATCCTTCAGATTAATTCAGTTTTGGAATATTTCTTTACTAAGTAAAACCTATTAATGAAGAAGTGGATGCATTTTTAGCTGTGCGGTACCTGTTTTAGTTATTATTAATATACAATTTAATTGAATATATTTAATTTCTTTTAGATTTGAACGGAAATCATTTGTTTTAGATATTACTACTCTTGAGATGGATATTTCTCATTTTATAATTTTAATTTTGAAGGGTGGTTTTTGTCTTATTACACTTTATTGTCTGCTCTAGAGTTTCTTAAAAATATTTACGACTCATTACGATGACCCATAATTGGAAGAAATATACAAGCGTAACTGGAACAAAAGGAACACTGTGAAATAACAACCGATCTCAAATTGTGTGACGGAGTAAGAAGAATTGTATTAAACATTTACACAGAGTATGAACCTGTAGGTACCTGACTTATCTAAAATAAATATTAAATTTTCTACTTCTAAGTTATTCTGAGGCCTTAGACTTGATTCTAATAACATATAATAAGGCTCACCAAAAACAGTGAGTGAGTTTTCGTCCCTGTACGGACAAACAAAGAATTCAGTGCAGTTTACAGCGAACCCAATATTGGCAACAGACACAGGGGTGCGTATCCGAGATGGAACCTTACGGCAGACTACACACATCCACGGAACTTGTATAAGAGAAGTCTCCACCTGGAGTTGGTGTCGCAGCCCTCTGCTTTCCACTGCATTCAGAAGGCCGTAGCTGAACACAGCATCGATCTGGGACACCGCTTTCAGCTTCAGAATACCTCCATCCTCATCACCAAGACCCGCTATAGGGATCGCATCCTTAGGGAAGCCATTGAGATTGAACTCCATCCCGAAAATATGAATAGGGAAAGGGGGGGGGTTGTCTCAGCAAGTCATGGAAGCCTCTCATCTGTTCCCTAAAAACCCCCGGGGACATGAGGCCAGATCCGCAAGGCTACACAGGCCATGACCCACTAACATAGCAAGCCCCCAGCTTAAGGGTTAGTGCCCTCCCTTTAACCTTGCCTTTCTCTCCCCTGATACAAAACCCTGCTTCTGTCACAGCACCTTCACCCCTCCCACTCAACTGATTTCCCATGTATACTTACCCCCCCTTCCTTCTCTGCTCTCACATAGCTGCGTATATTTCCGACACCAGTCTGCTTGTACCGGTTCTCACGGTCTCTTCGCTTGCGGATTTCTTATTTTTCCTTCTACCCTGAAGATGGAGGCGATACGTTTCTCCGAAACGTCGGTTAACACCACATCTACACTGTGCCACATCCCAGAAGACTGCTTTCTTCATAGTCACCGCCGTGAAAACCTCAAATTTTACATTGTATATTCTAATTTTTATGTTTTTGGACAGCAGACGAAAAGACAAAAGGGTCTGGACTGAATGGTAGCAAGCATTACCCGAGTTCAATCTCCTCTTAATTTCCGCCTGAATCAGGTTTCGATCTGTTATAGTCGTTCCCAAATATCTGAACTGTGCCACATTTTCAAAACATCTGTTTCCTATCTTTATGTCATGATTTTGCCCTGCATTTCGGCGATAATAATAAAAAGTAAAAAGTAAAGCTATCCCTATAACAGACCGTGGAGGCCCATAGGGTTGTCAGGTGTTGAGGTTCCCACATTATCTAGACAATCGGCTCATAGATGGCGGTAAGATTGTCAGCCCTACGCGCCGGCCGCCCTTTAACCCCAAGAGCATTCCTGGTACTCATTTCTGTTAGATGCTGAGTCGACCCCAGGGTCATAGTGCGGCTGGAAGGATTAGGCCAATTGAAAAAATCCAATGGCCTCATCGGGACTTGAAACCGCGACTTTCCAGCCTGTAGCATAGTGCCTCAACCAACTGCGCTACCGCGTGTCCCTTGGCGATAATAATCAATAAATAATAATGGATAATAAATATTCTTCAGTACACATATGTTTCTTACTTTTCCTCACCTATACGTACATGCATACATACAGAAACACGCGCGCGCAGGTTCACACGCACTTAATTGTGGCGTATTACACGTGTCTACAGGAATATGTACGCGAGGATATATCCACATTATAATTTGAGGTCTTGTACAATGCGAAGATCCCAACTATACAATCTAGAAGAAACATGAATTCTGTCAATAGCGATTTGTAACAGCCTCTAATAAGAAGCAGCAATATGGAAATTACCTAAACCTTTGCCAAAAGAGATATTTCCAACTCTTACACTTCGTCATGAAACTAAATATTTCAACAGACGTAAGGGTTGCACAGATACGTCATCAATACACGTATTCACCCACAAGAACAATCCAATGGATAAACCACTATAGTACTTGAGCGATTCCCACAAACTGGCAGGAAATAACTTGGCACTGAACCATTCCGTCGAATGTTGTATGGAGCCAGCAGAAAATGCTCCATTTATTTTGTCTACTGCTATATTTTCTTCTGCCAGACCGGCATCGTGTTTTCCATTTACTGCGGTTAGAGAGAGACAATGTTTACTGTACCGGTTATGTGTATTACTTGCTTCGAAATCCGTAACGAAAATATCCCGTCACGTATGTACATTTAAATACACATGTTTATAGAACTACTCAAATTCGACTAATTTGAACTTCATCTACTCCACGAGGGGAGCTGAGATTCTGTTTTTGTAAAAGAAACGCATCAACTGATGCTGTCACTCGAAGGCAGGATTGTGATTGGCGCCTCAGTCATACGAAATTTTATATGAGCAGTCCCCGTTCAGAGGGGCCTAATTAGGTGAAGTACAGTTCGGGCCGAAAGTAGTGCAATTAAATTAGTATGCAAAGACGTCTACTCTATTAAACGGGGAATCATATTCAGGGGATACGTCTCATAACTTAAACGGAAGTTCTGAACTTATCTAATATGGAAAGAGTGTTGCTGGGGTGCAGCAGCTGAAACTTGAACAGTACAACCATGAAAACACACCCTGCAGTCATAAGCAGAATGGACATTCGCTTCATTTTATCAACTCAGACCTGAGGGCCAAGTGCTTCAATAAAACTGAGAATCTTGATGCGACTAGCTCAAAAAAGTGTCAACTGGTAAGCCTTTATGAGTGCGGTGCTAAACATTTTGAATTAAATGAAATTAAGTTTAAGATATGTTACTGTTGTTCTTTTGTTTTGTTGAAATAATTTGGAGGAGTGGGGGTATGACTCCGGCCACTCCGTAAATCGACATTTTGAAGGAAATGAGTCGTCAGCTTCAAACATTTCATCTCCGAGAATGAGTTCCTTAATATGGAGAATTTCTTGACTAGCCGAGTAACTGATTATAACATTTTCAACACAGACAATCAGACTGTGGTTGGATGTATCCCAAACAGTTGATGTAATTAAATAAAGGGGGCATTTCCAAATGCAAGGAGGCACAAATTAATCATTCCCAGAATTCCAAAGAGCACTCATTACACATTTTTCGAAACATTCGGGAGGCACAAATTAATCATTCCCAGAATTCCAAAGAGCACTCATTACACATTTTTCGAAACATTCGGTTACGTCCAAGGCCACAATAATAAACCCATTTTTAGCCAAAATACCGTTTACAGTATTTTGTTCATAACATTGGGGAATTTCCTCATTACCTTCATTAATTCCTTTTGCTATTTTTCTGTGAGAAAAAGAAACAGCTTAAATTTGTACAGATGTATCCACGGGTGCTGGGGGGAGAAGTTGACATCTTTCCCTGTCTAGGAGTTTTGGAAAAAAAAAAATAAATGTATTTAAAAATGTTTGTGTTTTGAACATTGTAGGCTATTAGTGAAACGAATGAAACGTAGGTTTGTTAGCAAATTTTCTGACTCCCTCCAGGAGGAAATGTTGGCAATGCCTGTGGATGAATCCGTGGGCAACGAAACTAGAGCACAACATAAAAAGTCAGTCACCCCGCATGACCAGTTGTAGATGTCACCAACGCACCTACACACAAGGTAGCAAACAATTTGAAAAAAGAAACTAACACACGACATAGAACTAAAACAGCAATACAATATTAAATATACTAAGAAGTTCACGTAGAATATTAAAGAACCGAATAGACCCAACACAAAAATAATATAATATGTTGCTTCTACACAAATATACCAGAAAATGTTGCAATAGATAATAAGAGAGTAAGCTTAAAGGCAAGGAAAATGAAGATAAATTCTATTTTGAAGTGAATTACTTTCGATCCAGGAATAAGACTTAAAAACCGAGAAATGGCAACCCCGTGGAACCGAAGGTTCACGATTGGCCCCTAACGTGAGTCAGACTCGTATATCCAGTTTAGAGCTTCATAACCTCTGTCGTGACAGTGCATCAGTTCCCCAGCCACATTTTGACTGCAAATCACTATTTTTCCTGGCAAGAACGCGAACCAGCTGCAACAGAATAGCGACAATCTGTGACAGGAAGCATTAACATCAACGGCAGGATTAATGCTGTCAGCTATGCACTGGTTCATATAACCAGTCCTCACAATGTTCCTGTCACCACAGTCAGAATATCGTAAACGGTTTGACTCGTATCTGGGAGTTGTCTGGATAAAATTCCCGGGCCAGTTCTCACGGCTTCCTGTGATTACTTGCATTTCGAGCTTGTAACTCAGTAGGATAACGGCTTTTATTTTTCCTGTCGAGGTCTGCTCATGTCACTTTCTGCTGTGGCACTAATGAAGCAGGTAAATGTGAAGTTATCCCTTGCTTAACTAATTAAACACTATACCATGAAGGCTTAGGGGGGGAGATCAATGTTTTCTTGACCTCGCACTAGCTGGAGGTGAGTGGTCAGCTTCACGCCCCGACCGCTTTTTCCCTATGATAAAGAGCCTCCGGTACCCATTGGATAGGTCTGGTGAAACCCAGAGTCGGTCTGGATGACATGGAGAAGAGAAAATTTTTGATCCTACCAGGACACCAACTCCGACCTCTCGGTCGTCCATCCCATAGCCAGTACCTACACCGACTGAGCTATCCCGGCTCCAGTAAGCGAAAACACGAGCATAAATTCCTCCCTAAACTGGTGAATTGCTGTGGTCTCTTTAATGCGAAAGCACTGTTAAGATAAACGGGATAAACAGTTTATATAGGAAGAGACCCAGTACACTGCAAAATAATTTTCTGAGCTTCACTTTTTCATTCATCAGTGGTTCTACAGCCCTTCATAATCTTTTTTACACAAAGGGTAGGAATTCCTGGACGAGTGATCAGCCCGTCGCAAGGCCGCTACCTATATACATGCTAACATAGAATAAACGCACTATATAAATTTTCATGCCTCGAGTGGGGTTCGAACCCACGATCCCAGTGTTCTAGTGAGCGAAGACAGTTCATGCTCTAGACTTCGCAGCCACCGTGATCGGCTTTCCGCTACTTCGGGTATCAAAATTCTAATGAAGTGCTTGTGAGTCAGACAACAGATACACGTTTGTTGAAAATGTGGAGCGAGAAACATGCCATGGAAACCTCAAGTAAGGCGAGGCAAGAATTCTAAGTTATAGACTGAGGATTGCTTTCACACATCGCACTGAAGTAATATACAGACAAAGGAGAAAACTTGCAGTAAAATTTAGTAAACGATAAAACAGAATTACAGAGAACATTGGTTAAACAAACTGTTTAAGGAGCAAACATTCCCTTTTTTATTTTCTCACAAAAGTCGCCTTCAGCAAAAGCCTTCGATGACGTGACAGTTAAATCCCATATATCAAAATACATTTCAATGGCTTATCATGAAGAATTTGAACATTCCGAAAAATATTCAAGCTGCAGTTTCAATGCCTGAACTATAGTAGTAACATTTTGGTTCCAGAATTTTCCATAATTCCTGAAAGCCGGAACAGGCGAGCCAGGGCAGACGGTTATTGTTAGACGTCTCGGCAAACACGTAAAATGTAAATATCCTTTACATTATGACAAACGACTTACTACTGCAGACAATGACACTGACAAAAGACAGACCCGTCCTCTCGTCAGAGAGGGAGCCGCACGAAAACAAGACCGAAACTGTCAAAGAGTAACAAATATCTGGTCATAAGCCCCAGATTGGGCTCGACACCAAGACTGACTGACTGTCAGTCGCAATGTGACTTTGACTTTGGAATGAATCCCGTGTGGAGGCGGGTTCGAATACCTCCACCGTAGCCCTACGAGTCGTAGAAGGCGACGAAAGGAGAACCCAGTGCCTGGGGGTATAACCAGGTCACCATATTCCTGGGGGACATAAATACGGGGACCCCCCTCTAGGTTGGAGGAGTCTCGAATCGGATACCACAATATGGTCATGAGTCCCGTGGGATTGGGACCTGAGAATGACTGCGCTGGCGAAACCAGCAGAAATTGTAAACTACAGATCCACCCTCTCGTCAGAGGGGATGCTATACTCGTATGAGGACTATAACCAGAAGTGTTCAGTTGAACAATAAACCTTATGGCAGTAGGTCTCAAGGGGCTTGTCGCGAAGACTGATTGGCCGTAAACTGCCAGTAGTGAAGTACCTGAGGGAGTCTCTTGAGGCGGCAGTCAACATGATGGAGAAGCGATGTCACAGGGTGTCTTAAAGTGGTTTCTGAAGAGTAGTAACAAGTTGTGTGAATGCACACTAAATCAAGCCATCAATCCAAACCCCGTCTGTGAGTCACGCACATCTTCAAATACATGACAATATTAGGGCAGTCGCACACGTAAACACCGCTGTGCTCTAAAGGTCAAAGGGATAGGGATATACGGAGCTTTTCCTCCAGTTTCCATACGTCTGCATGGTGCAGTGGTTAATCGTGCTCACTGAACATTCTATCTTTTACACAATACAACTGAGAAAGTGTCGTGATACATTTGAGAAGCTGAGAATGGGACTGGGAAACGGACCAGCGGCAGGAGCTTAATCAGCGGTTTAACCATTCTTCAAATACAATGAACAACGCAATTACAGATTTAGTACGGTAGTTGGGGCTCTTACTTTTCCTTCAACTGTGACGTAATAGAGTAGTAGACGTTATGACGTCACAATGTGAAGCCAATCAGCATGCTGAATCGTTGACATACAATGTATGACGCTAGAGGACGTTTTTATCGTTTAGTTTCGCCAGAACTGACGCCATCGACCACGTGACTAGCAGAATCACAGACCAGCTTTTTCGACTGACGGCGCATTGATCGGGCGGTCGACGCTCAGTTTCATTTCTGCGCACGCGTCTTATAATTAAATATGAATATACATACTCCGCAACGCCTTTATATTCGTGTTATTTATGATAAACCACGAGGCAAAACAGTTAATTTCAAAGTTTAGAAATAATTACCTTGGCCACCTTACATTTACTAAGTGACATCTATGTGGGCTGCTGGAAAGTTGGATTACACGAGTTCTATGTTCCCTCCTTCCGAAACAAATTTAAAATTTGATAAAGATGGAAACCACAAGATGCAATTAGTAACTTAAGATAAAGAGCTCAAGCGGTTAGTCACTGGCTTCCCACCGCGGCGGCCCGAATTCGATCCCGGGTCTGGTCTAGTGGGATTTGTGGTGGACAAAGTGGCGCTGGGGCATGTTTTTTCCGAGTTCTTCGGTTTCCCCTGCCAATCTTCATTCCACCAATTGCTCCACAATCACCCTCACCTATCATCTGGGGCTGGAACAATAGGGCACAAGTGGCCGCAGTACCAGGGACTTAGTCCCACCCCACTAGCAATAACAAAATACACGGTTTCCGAGACAACGCATTCATGAAGAGCAGTAGTGGTACCCTGGAGGCGGTGATTTCTATTCGGGTCTCTGGAAGCTTAGTACGCGGTGTTCACAAGAGTGAACTCTGCTTCAATCGTTCGTCACCAATATTCGCGTCCACGTCACTTCCTGCCCCTGCGTTACTCAGTGGCAACATCCGTAACTTCATAAAGCAGCGGTCTGGGTGCATTTAACTTAATCTTCACGGCTTACGTGATGCAAGTGGCATCACAAATTGACGCAAAGGTATCCCTGTAACAGACTCTGAAGGCCCATAGGGTTGTGAGACGTCGAGGCTCCCACATGTTGTCTGGACAATCGGCTCGCAGATGGCGGTAAGGTTCTCAGCCTTACGCGCTGGCGCTGTTAGAGGCTGAGTCGACCCCAGGACCATACTGCGGCTGGAAGGATTAGGTCAATTGAAAAAATCCACCTCATCGGGACTCCAACCCTCGACCTTCCGACGTGTAGCAATAATGTCTCAATCAACTAGCTACCGTGTGTCCCCTAACAAACTGACGTACTAACTGAATCGATTTAATGGATCATTCGACCAGTAATTGAAATGTGAACTGAATATCTGAAGCTAGACAGTTTTCAGAGATGTGCTGCCATGTAGCTTAGTAGATGGCACTTTTCCCAATTACCACTTACATACTTACTCGTGGAGCTGAGACCTTCTGGAGGAGCCGCCAATTCTACAGCTACTCAAGAATTTCCCAGCATTTTGTGGAACCCTAAAGTTCATTACCGTGTTCAAAAGAGCCCTCCACTAGTCCCAATCAATACCATCCCATCCTATCTCTCTAAGATCCATCTTAATATTGTTCACCCACCTACGCCTTGGTCTTCCCAGTGCCCTCTTTCCTTCTGGCTTTCCCACCAATTTCCTATACACATTCCTCGTACCCCAATTCGTGCTATATGCCCTGCCCACCTCATCCACCTTGCCTTGATCATTCTAATTATACTTGGAGAAGAGTACAAGTTATGAAGCTCCTCATTATGCAGTTTTCTCCAACCTCCTGTCACTTCATCTCTCTTCGGTCCAAATATTCTCCTCAACACCCTCAGTCTATGTTCCTCCTTTAATGTCAGAAACCAAGTTTCACACCCTTACAGAACCACAGGCAAAATTATAGTTTTGTTTATTCTGATTTTTATGTTTTAAGACAGCAGACGAGAAGACAAAAGGTTCTGGACTGAATGGTACAGGAGTTCAGTCTCCTCTTAATTTCCTCATGAATCAGGTTTTGATTTGTTATCGTTGTTCCCAAATGTCTGAACTGTGACACATTTCAAAACATCTGTTTCCTCTCTTTATATCAAGATTTTGTCCTGCATTTTGATGACGAGACAGCTGTTTTACTGTTTTCTCAGTGTTTACTTCTAGACCAACCTCTTTACTTGCGTCAATTAAAGTCTGTGTGCTTCTCTTTATGGTATCTACATTATCACCCAGTAGATTCACATCATCGGCATAGACCAGCAGCTGATGTGTCCAATTTAATTTCAGTCCCACCTGGTTTCCTTGGACCTTCCTAATGACATATTCTAAGGCAAAGTTGAAAAGGAATGGAGATAAAGCATCTCCTTGTTTTAGACCATTCTGGATAGGAAATTTATCAGACAAATGTTTACCTTCACGGACTTTACTATACTTTACACTCAAATTATCTACTCTAATTACCATTTTGGTTATAAATATTACTTTAAAGATCTCTGTAGCACAAAAAAGATTTCCGATTCGGTTGCACTATCTACCATCGTGTCATGGTGATGAGGGACAGATATAATTAGATGGTTAACTACATGAGAAGGCTAAGTGTGGTCAGACGAGAGTAACTGTAACCTACATACATTACATACCTTTTCTGTCTTACCTGGAGACTTACAGGCTCACACATAGACAAAACTCTGGAAAAGTTCAGGGCTTTGGCTCACCTTGGAAAAGGAGCGAAGCAAACTTTGGTATTTCCCACTCGTCCCTCTCTGCCAGGCCCAGGAATTTCTGTAAAGCAAAGAGTCACGAAAAATCAGCTCAGACTTTAAGAAGCACACACCGAACAAACTGTTCCCCGCTGTACTTCCGTCTGGTCTTACTTTCTCAAGAGTTGGCTTGTCCCAAATGCAGACCATTCCGGAGAAGAACGAAAAGAATGCTTAACCAATTTACATGACTAACGCAATGGGCTGTCCGAGGAAAATCTGTGCCCCCAGGAAATGGCTGAGAGCATGGGTATGACGTCTGAGAGAAGTGGAGTTCGCACTACTTTCATTGGTCCTTGTTCAGAGTCAGGGAAGCATAAACAGATTGATGGAGATCTATACAGACCTACTCTGCACTGCGTTTCAGCCAATGCTACTTTCTTTAATAATTTAATATGTTTAGTATTAATCCAAAGCGATGACGATTCCACAGAAGTTAGAAGAAAAGTTTCTTATTGCATGATTAGAAGGTCGAAACTGTCAGTGAACACAATGTAACGAAATTGAGGTTATCTCTTAAACCGACAATCGACTTCTCGGCTTACCGGATTGTGTAGATGTGGCTATTTGCACTTTCACGTGGGTAAAAATGTCTCAAAATACGACATAATAAAAATCGAATGCCATATAAATATCTGTCGGCTATCAGACATAGGAATTCATGCCTAAGAAAGTGACGGGCTTTGTCTCAGCTATTCATTGCTATGGACTGGGATCTGATCCACCGCACTGCACGCAGCAGTATGCACCCTGCATTTCAAAAATAATTTTCTTATATTTTGAGTGTGGAATCAGGAACGTTTATCAAATAGGCATGAGCGAACTAAAATTCATGTAAAATCGTGACAAGGCGAGGGAACAGGCAAGGGTGGGTAGCAGAGTCTCTCTCCTCAGTTTACGAATTCACTCGTGGCGCGAGATCTACAGTGGGCCGTTTATCACCACACTGTTAAGCGTGTCCTCGGATTAAGGCTGAGGGGGACAGTCTCCGGGTGTGGGGGGGGGGGCTGAGAGTATGAATGTACTGGATAATCAGTCGCAGACAGCCCGCAACCTTTGCTTCCATCCATTCATGTAACTGTGATTCGAACCCACGGTTCGTGCCTTAGACCGCGCGGCAAGCAGGTGGAGGAGACATTATGGGTGGAAGGGGGTATGTTCACTAATCAGTAGCGGAAAGCAGACAAGATGTGATATTCCCGATTTTGTTTTGGGCGGATGAAAATAACTTCTCATTACATAAATTAGTATGCATGAAGTTCCTTCGTCCGCTCAAGCACTGGGATCGTGGGTTCGAATCCCACTTGAGGCATGGATTCTGCGTTTGTGTTGTTCAGTGTGCAGGTAGCGGCCTTGCGACAGGCTGAACTCCCGTTCAAAGAGTTTTGCCGATTGTGTAAAATATCAATAAACTGAAAAGGCGCCCGAGGTCCGACAAAGGGCTGTACGTTACGAAATGGCAGAAAAAGACTTGGAACTTTCGTGGATTCTTCGATGCGACCTGCAGAATGAGGTTGCTCCCGAACGTGTAGTAACGTGATCTTAAGAACCTAAGGGGAAGAAATTAAATGGAAGTTGGAGAAAATGGAATTATGAGGAGCTTCCTAATTTTAACTCTTCGCGAAATATTATTAGGGTAATAAGATCAAAGGAGATGAGATAGGCGGGGCATGCATCTCGCGTTGCGCAATTGGAATGCGCATGTACAGTTGTGGCCAACAAGCCTTGAGAGAGATGTAGTCTTATACAGCAGGACAACACTGAAATGGTTATAAAAGAATAAATTCGAAAATTTGAACTGCGTTGAATTACTTCAGGACAGAGTTCAGTGGCAAGCTTGACTCTGATCTCTTCAAGATCTATTAATAAGTTAATGATATGATTTATTTGTTTATTAAAAAATTAGTTATAATATTTTGATTTTATTAGGGCAATGATGTGAAAATCACAAGGGACATGCTTTATTTCGTAAGACTAATATGCAGTTTTAGCACAAATTCATTTTAAAATTATTGATGACACATTCAGACTTCTGGGAGTTTAAACAGGAAATGAATTCCGACCTGCAACAGAAAACATGTTATCCCAAGGGATAAATATCACGCGAACGTTTAGGACAATTACAATAGATACTATTACGCGTATGAGTGAATCTCAACTAGGTTTTGGATTGGATATTGAATTTATTGACCGATAGATTCACGACTCGTGACCACATTTTTCAGATCACTGATATACACGTTAAGGTTTTCCTAGCCCCGCAGTCTCATCCATCGTAGTCGCCTGCTAACGGCTCCAACATTGATGTCAGGCCCCTAGATATCTATGGCCAGAGACTTTTTTTTTTCCAACTGAACTCTTGCGGTAATAGTCCTTGTGTAACATCCTGTCTGGCGAGAAAATGGGGTTCGTGTCCTATGAAAATGTTTGGCCTAACATCAAGTGAACATTTCGCACACACACAGCGTATTAATGAAGTCTTCTTTTTTTGCACTATACCCAAGTCCTCTGTCAGTACAGGCTTTACAGAACAGATAATGGCTATCTTACGTATCTTACGTTACAACGGCAGCCTAGTCACTTGAATGGTCGTAAACTTGACCACCGCCAAGTTTAAGCCTCATAAACTGAACTGACTGAACTAACTGACCTAAGTCACAGAAGTCAAGTCACATTGCGACTGACGGTCAGTCAGTAAGTCTTGCTGTCGAGCTCCATCTGGGGCTCATGACCAGACACTTAATACAGTTTGATAGTTGCGGTCTTATTTTTGTGGGGTGCCCTCTCTGAGGAGATGACGGGTCTGTCTTTTGTATACGCTGCTGGCTCTTGCTAGAGAAGTCTTTCTCGGGTCCGAGTCTCTTTGGACTCGCGACCATATTTTACTGTCTCAGATTTGAGACTTCCCTTTTCGTCACCTCCCACGTCTCGCAGGGTCACGATGGAGGTATTCGACCCCGCCTCCACACGCGTGACTCCTGACCTAAGTCTTCATTTCGTTCTGGTTATAACCCCTCGGTACGGACCACCGTAGAAATCATGGATTCCAGCAGTGCCTCTATTGTTGTGTGTTGATTCATTGTTGTGGTGACGTGTTTGTTTGCGATCATTATCTATTAACGGGTCTACCCTCTACAGTATAATAGAACAAATTAGCGTAGATTAGCACGCTGTTTCTGTGACGTCACTAATTTCAAATTGTATACAAGTAGCGTAGGATCACCCAACTTGGGCCAGTCCTCAGCTAGACGATTTCCGAGCGAACTTTTATAAGATGCACATCTCCATAAGGATGCGTGCCACACGCACCCCGCAGTTTGTGTCCTCATGCAGAACTTCATAGCCACTGATGCAACGTGTTTGTATTCAACGATTCAAATTATTTAATTCAAGAAAAACTGAACTAAATAATATACACATTTAATAAAGTTTATCATTATAAACAAGGACAACGCAAATCACAACAGTGTGTTTGCTACTCTCATATTATCCACTGATTGTGTATACTAAACCAGTTGGTACTCTGTTGGGAAGCCGTAACAAATGAATTACTGTTAGGCGAAACTTGTAGCAATTCCAACAGCTCTGAGATCTCATGCAACTTCCTGTACGGTTTCCCGATACCGTACAACCTGACCACCGATATCGCATGGTGGCCAATTAATCCAAGCAGGCAGGCATATCTCATCTGACTCGAAGGGAATTGTAGAAAGTGGGAAGATGTCAGGCTGTTATTAACGAGAAAGACACTTTCGGTTTGCATGAAAGGAGAGGAAATTTCTTGACCAGTTGAGAGGCGAAAATCTTCTTGGAAACGGCTCGGATTCTTGTAGCTACTGAATTAATTTAAAATCATTATACATCCTACTAAAAGTACTCGGATTTTATGAAGTTGATATCTATAATTCATCTTTCGGGGTCCATAGTTTTGTCAGTAACATATCACACACGTAAGTAACTTCATGGAACCGAGGCCGTCTTGAGAAGCCGCTAGGCGCTCGGTCACACAAGAATTTCCCAAAAGTTCATTACTGTGTTCACAAGAGACCTCCAATGGTCCCTATCCTCAGCCAGATCCATCCACTCCATAACATCCCATACTCTCTATGATCCATTTTAGTAACATCCTCCGATATATTTTCTCTCTCTCTTCTTTTTTTAAAGTTTCTTGGGGTGGGGCGAGACTGAGTCTACCTGGTACGTCGGCCACTAACTGGCCTATTGTTCCAGCCCCGGATGGTAGATGGTGACTGTGGAGCAGTCGGTCGAATGAAAATTGGCAAGGGAAACCGAAGTATTCGGAGAAAACCTCCCCTGTGCCACTTGTTCACCAAAAATAATTCTCCTCCCACCTTTGTTTAGGTCTTCTTAGTAGTCTCTTTCCTTCTGGTCTTCTCTACAAAATCTCATGTGTTCCTCTTGTCTCCCATACGTGCTACATGCCCTGTTCATCTCATCCTCCTCGACTTTATCATTCTAATTATACTTGGCGAAGAGTGCAAACTATGAAGCACCTCATTATGCAGTTTTCTCCAACCTCTTGTCACTTCATCTCTCTCCTCAACACCCTGTTCTCAAACATCCTCAGTCTATGTTCCTCCATTAATGTCAGAGACCAAGTTTCACACCCATACAGAACCACAAGCAACATTATAGCCACAATTATAACTCATATATTTGAAATCCTGCCATAGCTTCACCCTTTTGACTCGATACCGCGAGTGGAACAGAAGAACGGAAAGCGCGAGCCACGGGCGTGGTGCTGTAATGTCAAAGTGTGCCGTGTGGGTGTCGAGCGTCCCCTGCTGCCGTGTGGGCGGGAGCACGGGTACTCAGCTTCCCTCGGGGCCATGGATCATATAATGCAGTGTGATGAAGCCAGAAACTGTGTTACGTGTGTCAGCTTACAACTGACAATTCTTATTAAATTCAGTTCACTCTCCGATCCATTCTGAACGCACCTTGGCTCATAAACAACCACAGGATCCATGAAGATCTACAAATGAACGCAGTGCTCAGTGCAAGCGGAATACTAAATACTTAAGAAAATTAGAAAGAAAACACTAATGCACTAGCAGCGAGCCTAGTGGACAACAGCGAAACTACACAGACTGAAAAGATACGCCGCCCTAGAAGCCGTGCCATAGCTCAGGCGGTTAGTCGCTCGTTTCCCACAGCCGCGGCCCGGGTCAGTTCATGTGGGATTTGTGGTGGACAAAGTGGCGCTGGGGCAGGTTTTGTCCGCGTACTTCGGTTTCCCCTGCCAATCTTCATTCCACCAATTGCCCCACAATCACCCTCACCTATCATCCGGGGCCGGTAGAATAGGCCAGAAGTGGCCGCAGTGCCCAGTGGACTCAGTCTCACCCCATTAATAATAATAATAATAATAATAATAATAACAATACACCGTCCTAACTCTGCCAGACGGACTTGGGTAAAACCCCAAAACAAGAATTAAAATGATACCTAAGTGAAGTTAAAAAAAGAGTATATGAGTTACGCCATTGGGAATAACTCATTCACGAGCCAGTACTTATTGAACATGTACATTTATTGCAGATTATGTACATAATAAATGAGCGAAAGAAGCCACAGCTGTTACTGCATACCTACAGGCGTCTTCTTGCTAAGCAGCCACTGCGGGAGATTTAGAATGTTGCTGCTCAAATTATGTACAAATTACACATCCATCTAATCGTTTTCTTTGTACTTCGCAGCGTTTCACAGAATGTAGGACATCGGGGTTTGAACGCGACGCCGTAGCCCCGTACGCAAGTGCCAAAATTGCGTAGAAATTCGCTGCCTCACTCTTCAGGTTAAAAAGTTAAGTGTTCAATGGAACAGTTCCTAAAATATGATAACTTGATTCCGTGACAACATCAGATCTTGCTGTATGAGCAGTCGATATTTAAGGGTATTTGGTACTTTGCTGCCGTACCGAATTAATGTTATAGGGACACAAAGAAGAACATGTAAAAGAATAACTTCATGTTACTTATTTTCACACTAAGTAGTGTAGTTAGTCAAGGCACTATGCTACGAGTCGCAAACTCGCGGGTTCGATTCCCGATGACGTCATTTAATATTTTTCAATTGACCTAATCCTTCCGGCCGCACTATGGCCCTGGGGTCGACTCAGCCTATAACAGAAATGACTACTAGGAATCTTCCTGGGAGTAAAGGGTGGCCGGCGCGTAAGGCTGACATCTTTGAGCCGATTGTCTAGAAAATGTGGGAGCCTCGACGTCTCACAACCCTATGGGCCTCCACGGCCTGGTACAGGGATAGCTTTACTTCACCTCATTTATTTTCACATGGACGTACACGACCTAAAAGCCACACAAATTCTACCTGAAAATATGCTAATACTACAGAATATTAATGTTATTAAGAAATAAAACTGTTGTCAGAAATGTTTTGATTTAGTAAATACAAGGAAAAACGTATTTTTTTCAACCGGATTTACCATAAAATCAAGTGTACCATAAACGAAACTGCTTATTACTATAGTCTTATGAATATTCATTCTAGTGGATGGGAAAAATGTACCGAGAGGATATGACATCACATGTCTTTTCTATTATTTAGTCGAGTGGCTCCGCACAGTCTATCACTTGAGTAGGCCGAGCACGCACAGATCACCTTACGCGCTATAAAACTGGTTACAACAACCATACAACGTCATGGTTATCTAGCAGCCAGATTAGAGATAGTAAAACCTAGAAGATTTGAGGGACCTGAACATAGTGCCTAGGATATTGTACCTAAATATCCTGCTGCATTAGTTGATCACTTCACATACACTGTCACGATTTAGGGGAGTGACTATAGACGGGGTTTGGATTGGTGAATGTATTTATTGAACACTTATACACACGACTCGGAACTACAAGGAATCTCCAAAATCACAAATCACCACGGCATCCGCTAAGCCTTTCCCAGCCTGATGTCTTCACCAACCGTTCCCTGGCAATGGTTTCTAACAGCTGAGATTCCTCTGCTTCACGCACTCAAGTCCTCTCTTCACACACTCCCGTAGAGAACCGAATTGGTAGCCCCAATTGCCTTCAAAATAACTCCTAGGCACGGACCGTGTAGAAACACAACGTTTCCAACATTACCTCTATTGCTGCATGTCGATTCGTTGCCGCGGGAATGTGTTCACCAAACAGTTGCCTAGAAACGATAATTCTGACTCTTTGAGTAACAGTTGTCTTGGGTCATGTGTCAGTTGAGACTCATGGCTAGGAAGTTGTAAGTCGTGAGCCGGAAGTCGACGTTCGGAAGCCGGAGGACGGGGTCGGAATTTTGAGTCTTCAGTTGTACTGTTAGACGCCGCTACTAAACAACGATTCATGAAGACATAGAAGACTCAGTGTTTGCGGCAGCGATTCGTAAATTAGTGAAAGTTCTATGCTTATTTGTAGTTACGAGTTACGAGCGTTCAATAAATCCTATTACCAATCCAAACTCCGTGTCTCGTCACTACCACGTGGCGATGTGGCTATGGAGTTATTGTAACTTAGGAACTGACTGGACGTGGAGTATGGAAATAACCCACAAAACTTCAAAGCTGGGTTTGCGTTACGGAGTTATTTGTATCGCAGTTTGCACCTATGGGATTTTATGGGGTTTCAGCTTCCCTGATCTCTTGTCTTTGATCAGCAAACCTCAATGAAAAGCACTCTTTGTTTCACTGTGAGGGGTACGTTGCCTTTGTAAGCAACATTTCCCTTTTCAAGCAGACGAATGGAAAGTTGGAGCAGCTTTTGTTACAACGAGGAACGAGAGAAACGTTTGTTTCCAGATATTGACTGAAGAGTAAACAGGGCATATAAGAGTATTTCGTCAATTTGTGGGACTATTCAGAGTTGATAACAGAAAATCTTACTTAAATATTATGGTGGCTACATAAATTACTTACAGGAAAATTATGATTCTCCATTACATGCAAAAGTGTACATATCATTAGTACAACCTCCCACGGAATAAAATTAGGATATTTGAGATGGAATTTATAGGTAAGTGGTATCAAGTTTTGTTTTACAAACCGAAAATTATCAGTCAGAACCATTTATTTGATGATTCTTATGTGTTAACTAATGTATTAATAACTCAGGATATGTGAGGTCGAATGAAATGTTGTAAGGGGAGGAAGCGGTCGTGGCATATTTCAAGGTTGTCCTTTATCGGCATAGGGAGCAAACGTAATTTTATAACACTATAATTACCCTATACAATGTGATTCACGGCAAACGGATCCAAAATTCTGTATTTATTTTAAACCCGATGTGCATAATCGTACAGAATAAATAAGAATATATCACATTAATAACAATTTACCGTTAGTCTAAGTCTGTATCACTAGATAAACGTGACCTACATGCCCAGTCTACAGTACACAGCAGATAAGCATTCACTTCTAGTGCCTTTTAACAAAACAGTTTCAAATATTAGCTTTGTCTTCACACTGTAACACTGAACACACGGGATTTTCATATTATAAACAAACTGTGCAACATATGTCGGTACACTAAACGGCCGCAGTTCACATTCAGTCTGAAAGAAGTGGGTAAATGTAATGAAATTTGTTAAACGCAATTTCCAAATATGATTTCATGTATTTTCCGATTTTGCAACACTTGGATCAGGTCGGGTAAATTGCTCCTGGTCTTCAGCAGCACAGCCATTCTTTGTCCATATTATAATCTCTCACGACCTTGCAAGTCGTGCAAACCCCTGATCTTGCAACAGTCGCTAACTCAACCGGCCACAACTCTGCCAATTACTCGGTGGGACATTTCTGCTGGCCCTCGCCAGCACAATCATCCTTGGTTCCGAGTCTCGCGATACTCCTGACCTTACTTACTGTTTCACGATTCAGGGAGCCGTGTAAATCTCTCGCAACACTGATAAATTTCTGCTGGTCCTCGCCAGCACAGTTATTCTTGGTTCCGAGTCCCGCTGATCTCACGACTATATTCTACTGTCCCACTGCGTCCATTGGAACATTCACTGACCTTGCTGCTTATTTACCCCATTGCTGTGAGTTCTGTCCCTACCGCGGCCTGACTAAAGAACACCCAAAGATACACGTGTCATGAAATGTCCTGCTCACTCCTGCCAAGGGCATCTGCACGTATTAGAGGAGAATACTTTGCGTTACAATACAAACTCCAAATCCGTTATTATGAGCTCTTACTGGTACAAAATATAAAGCTTTAAGCATATTGGAAAAAACTAATATTGTCTAATATGAACTATAAATTATTGTTTCTACTGCTGCTGACGGCAAAAGCCGAATTGAAGTTTCAAACCTAGTACGCACAACATAGTTCTTGCTATGCCTCCTTGAGTCAGAAGAGATCTTGCTTGTCTTTCTACTCTGAAGGCACAGGACGCGTTATGTGGATGTCATGCCTGTACGTCTTTGACTTAGCATCACATAAACCGTCAGACAGATTTCGTTTTGTAAAGGCCGTGAAGACTTTCACTTAAAGCTGTCAAACAATTTCAGTTCCCAGCACACTTTACGTAAGGTGAGAAATGAAAAGCATCGCATGTATAATGAACTGTTTTAGAATTCTGATGAAATCCAATTAGGGAGATCTTTAGACAACGTTAGTTAACTATTTTTATTTCAGTCATACTGATCGATAAGGAAGCCTGTTTTATATATGGCCATAAATCGATTTTCCCATAAATCGTTTCACAGAATTTGTTGAAGTTCGACAACGTGCACTGTTATGCTGTTGTCTCGTTTTATAAAATATATTTTGTGCTTTATTGCAATTTCGTTTGCAAACAGGCCGCAAGTAAGCTCAATGTACTGCAAATAACCTCCTTCGGAATTGTGTGCACACATTACAGAATAAATAGAAAATTAATTTTTCTGAAAATAATTTTGTCTACTATCCTGTACCAGTAGACGTAATCAAATAAACTACAAACATTGTGCATCATGTCGCCCAAGAGACTGCATGAGCTTCATAGAAAATTTAATACAAATCGGAAACTCACTATAAATTTATGAATGCATTTTACTATCCAATTTCTTTTGTTCGCCCAAACAAATCAAAATCGAGGATCAGTGGTTAGCAGTCATGCTCGTACTTATATGTCATTACGCTGAATCTCGTGACTGGGAATTCATGCTAGTACGCCTCAGTTGCTACATGCAACCATAGGCTCTGCATTCTATTGCGGCTATAATCCTACTGTGTTTATCTCAACAAGTGCGCAACTCTCACAATTAAAACCAACTAATTTGTTTTCATTCCTCAAAATTATATTGTGTTATATGTGAATGACATCTTCTTCCGCACCAGTCTGCAAACGGCAATGTAACAAACACGATGGACTGGCATTGCTTCCACAGCAAAACTTCTGGCAACATATCGAATCAAGAACAGGCAAATCATATTACCGTGCAAGGCACAGAACTATCATGATTTATGTAATTAATTCACTCGAGTGGGCTCGCTCATTTACTCTAAACTAAACCTGCAAGTCACATGGCAAAGAAATGTTCAGCTAATCTAATTGAAAGCGGCCATTTTGATTCCTGACTGTGAACGTTATATATCATGTTGGAAATAGTCATGAGTCTGACAAAATATAAGCAAAGAAATTGTATACTGCGGAACTACTGAGGTACAAATAAACTTCGTGGCCTGTAGTCCGCACCGAACTATACCGACCGAGCGACCGCCGCCTGTCGGAGAAGTTAGCGCTAACTTTTGCGGATAGAGGGTGTCGTGTGGTCAGGGCAACGAATCCCCACGGCCGTTAATCTCGGTTTTATAGACCGGAGCCGCTACTTTTCCATTCGAGTAGCTCCTCAGTTATCCTCACGAGGTTTAGTGGACCCCGTTCCAGGCCCACTACTTCTTAGAAAATCTGGTAGCGCCGGGAATCGAACCTGGACCTCTGAATCTGTATCCAGGAAGTCTAACCACTAGACCACAGAGGCGGTCACTACTGAGGTAAAGGTAAGGTAAAGCTGTTCCAGTGAAAGGCCGTGAAGGCCAATAGTCCTGTGAGACTCTCGGTTCATAGATAGTGGTAAGGTCGCCCTTTGCACCCCCAGGAGGATTCCTGGTACTCATTTCTGTTAGACGCCGAGTCGGCCTCAGGGCCATGGTGCGGCTGGAAGGTTCAGATGAATTTAAAAAGTCCAGTAACCACATTGGAATTTGAATCGTAACCTCTCGGGTTGTAGTATAGTGCCTCCACATGACAGAGAACTCATAAGAAATACTAGAAGAGTTACGAACTGTAATCTGATACGTAAAAGACATGTCGGAAGTCCTACAAACGAACAAGTTCAGTTGAAGTTGCAAAGTATTGAGCTGGCAACTCCGCAAAACAGAGTCTATCTTGAAAATTCAGTAAGTGTTCAGTTGGCAAAGCCATCCTCGGCATTTTATGGGAAAATAAATGCCATTAACGAGTTCACCGGAGTCCGCCACGCGACAGTTACAATCCAAGTTCGCATTAACGTAGACTTTTTCTACCGGCCTACATTTGAAGTAGTGGCCTTCAAAACAGAGGGTTCCAGTTCCTGCGCCCTCCAGACCGCCTTGAATTAAGGTTACTTAGCTCGAATTCAAATTTCTATGAGCTCACGTCAGCTGACGGCTCCAGAACTAAATACATATCAGACACTGATTAAGTCTCCTGTCGACCTCCTATAGACGTTTCCAAATTGCTTGAAGAGCTGGAAGGGGAAGAATGGAAAACAGAAGGAAAAAACAAACAAATACATTAAAATGCGGTCTTCTGAGTCATGAAACTTTTAGTCCCGTAAGCGCTAACCGAAGTTTCGGAGAAACCTGTTGCTACCATCTACTGAGAACATTTTGTTGTTTATTTAACGACGCTTTCGGTTCAATATAGAATTTAGATTGCCGTTTCTAAGTTTTGCACACCGTTTTCTCGACGGATTTACCAATGTTTCGGAGGAGTCTGAATCCTTCGTGTTTCGGATTTCGAGTGCGGTCTTGTGGATCATGACACTGCGCAGGCGCGTAGGTGAACCTGCCTCTTGCTCTCTTCAGTTGGGAGTTTAGGTTGTGACACCGTCTCTCACGCACTCACTCAGTCTTGAAGCTGCCAGTTGTGCAGCTACTCAGCGTTTTATGGAACCCGAAGGCTCATTGCCGTGTTCACAAGAGCCCTCCACTAGTCCCTATCCTGAGCCAGACAAATCCAATCCATACCACCTCATCCTATCTCTCTAAGTTCCATTTTACCACGCCTTGGTCTTCCCAGTGGTCTCCTTCTTTCCGACTTTCCTACCAATATCCTACATGCATTCCTCGTCTCTCCCATTCGTGCTACATGCCCTCTCCGCCTCATCCTGTATGTCGTTAAATTCCTACTAACGTTTAGCAATAATCCACTGCTTCCATCTTCACGGATAACTTTATGGTTTATTTAATGACTCCTTTAGTTCAAGATAGAATTTCTACACTGGATCTGCTTGGTTGAGAGGGTTGTCAGTGGCAAAAAGTACTGGAAGTAGAGGCCGCACACACAGCTGGTACGGTCAGATCAACGTTTCAGAGAAATCTGCTATTTATATGTTCAGAGTTCCTCCGAATCAATGCAGCCACCTGCGATACCACCGCGTATAAAAGCTGAAATGATATGTCAAGAAACTAACACATATGTCAAAAGGTTACGCCGATCCTGCCAGCACACACGTACGTCCACATGGAACGGCACAGCTCCGGAGCATAAGGTCATAGGTAAATGCAGAGCGAATGAAAGGGACGCGGATTTGTCATAAATCAACGTTTCTGTGCGTGCAAACATATAAATGTACAGAACTGTAAGGTTTATTATGGACTCTATCCATCGTCTGGTATATATAAGACAAAAACCACAACCACACCATCGTCAGAATCCTCTAAAATCTATTTCTAGATAAATGGTTACTGGGGGCACGCTTTACTTTACTTTATATAAATGGTTTGTGGGGGCACGCTTTACTTTACTTTATATAAATGGTTACTGGGGGCACGCTTTACTTTACTTTATATAAATGGTTTGTGGGGGCACGCTTTACTTTACTTTATATAAATGGTTACTGGATATTTACGTCGTTGGTATATTTAAAGACATTTTCTCAGCCACATTCACTTCATTCAGGACAGACACAATGTAAGGATTTTGTGAACATGGTGATGAACATTCTAATCCCATAATATACGAGTATATGGAATTACTTGACTAGATGGGTGATCGTTAGCTTCATAAGGACGACTTTGCTCTAGGGAGTTATTTAACACTCAGAACCTTAAACTCATCTAAATAATATTTAGAAATGCACCTTCTTTCTTACTCAAAACACGCTGCAGCTCCATTACAAGTACGAAATATTCGATGCTTTTTAAGGGAAAATGATAGTTGTATAAGTGTTTTGGCAATTCTATGGAACCCATAAACACAATCTATGGACAAAATACAGAGTCTCAAATGATGACCCAGGCACTGCATATGCTCGCGGCAAAGCTATGAACGGCTAGTTAAGTTAATTTCTCAACTGCATCGGCTATGTAATGTCGAACGAATGGGTAACAAACAGTAAGTGATGGACTTGGAAAAACATGGAAACGAACCACTGTCTGCCGCACATGTTCCAACGTTTTCAAGTGAATGACTATTCATAATGTGTATGTTATGACACCGTGTAGTCTGGTAGGAAGATACCAAAGTTTCGAATGAATGTACCAATACAGGCAGTATGTTCCTATGCAACCTTGATACCAGCCTACCAGATTATACGGTGCCAGAAGACCACCATATGGACTAAGGTGGATTATTTACGGAAATACTGCTCAATTTCCTAATAGAAGCTGAGGAAAACAAAGGAAGACTTTAGTCACGATAACCGACCTCTGGATCGAGAATCGATCCATGGCTTTCCCAATACGAAGCAGAAATTCTAATCATTCGGACGCGACGTTTTATTTGTAGTGAATATTAACGAACGCATATGTGTTTCCTTGTTTACTGATGTATTCAACGATGCAAAGCGTGGAGGAACTGAAGAAAACAATATATATCCTCAGGATAAAGATTTCCGGGTCCAGATTCGAATCCGGATAGAGGCAGGTGTACTAAACATTGAATGCAGAGGTTAAGGTAGCGGTCTGCCTGACACTCCCCAGTGTCTGCAAGCAAATTCTGTGACCAAAGAAGTCAAGCGGCCTCCGTAGTCTAGGGGTAACGTTCCCACCTCACGACTCAAGGTACGCGGGTTCAAACCCGGCGGAGGTCGTGGAATTTTTAAGGGCGGAAAAATTCAGGGAACAAGCCCTCCGGGGGGGACTTTAAGCCGTGGGTCCCGTGTCGTAGCTTTACGGCACGTAAAAGAACCTCATGTCCCAAGGGGACCACTGAGCCAAATTAAGGACATTTCCCGCCCAACAGTAGTCTCTAACGCCTCTGGTAGGTGGGGAAGCATCGAGACACCTCTGAGCCGGTAGAGGCCGACCTCGCTGGCTGAGTAGGGACTGATGGTAAGCACCAGTACCGGTAGGGTATAGAGGCTGGTAGAAGATTATAAGGGGACGCACAACAGATCAAACTGGTCGCGGTGCATGGGGAAACCCACCCTCCAATAACAACAACAAAGAAGTTAAGTCCACAACATGCATGCAGACATTTACCATGTTTCAGCTGGAAACTCAAGATTCAAACTACTTTTCCTTGCATCTACATTCCACGAAATAACGAACAATACGTCACTCATTGTGTTAAGCAAATGGGTTAATCTTTCGGAGTTAATAATGTGACGGAAGAGTCCATTGCTGGACAACGGCTAGCTAAAAGTGCGTTTCGTGTATAAATCCAAGCGTTGCCACGAGATTGACACACGTTTCACGGCAACGGATGAAACAGAGAAGAACAGAGGAACTCGAAGCGGTTATAGGAGGGAGTTGGCTCGTGCGATCGAGGCAGCCAGAGATCCGTGACAGACTCTTCACAGGGATTCGTCACAGCGGCAAGGAGACGCTCGTGGTTCATTGATTGTGAGCTGTTATAATCGACTGTAATTGTAAAGAAGTGGCAATTAATCTAATTAGACCTCATTTTTATTCGCCACGCAAACCCCTTACACGTGACAATATTTATTCTTCGATTCCCCTTCGATTTCCCCTGCCAATTCTCATTCCAGCAACTGCTCCATATTCATTAATCATCCGATCAACGACGCCTCCTAGTCTCGACTCATGGCGTCGTTAAATACCAAACCAAATGAACTTGTATGTACCAAAATTCGCGATCGACTGGGAAGCACTATTTCTTCATATATGGGCGGTCCTGGTTTCAAATCTCAGTTCGGAGGCCGGCTACTATGGCTCCGACCGTTGTTGTTTTTGTTGTTGTCGTCTTCTTCTTGTATTTCTTCGTCCTCCAGGACAATTTTGGACAGTAAGTGAGATTGTCCAAGGACCGCGTTTTGCACATCCCTTCTCAATTTGTGGTCAACTAATCACAGCATCATTCGACGCTCTACGTATACTGGTAACAATTTATAAATATGTAGGGTCTAAATAAACTAATAAGTTAATTAAAACTCTCCGTATGCAAATATACGATATGCCTGTCGATTATCGATATATTAAATATTCTGAGAAAATATTCCAGTGTATTGCGAACGTCAGGATAATGAGTTCACACACTCACCGCAATTTTGTTCGATTTAACAGCAGCATTTATGGTAGTTTTAGACGCTGTCAATAATTGAGATTATATAGCGTCGAATGGTACGTGAATCAATATTGAACCGGAAAGAATTTCGAAGGCAGATATCGTTATGTACTATGAGCTAGTACCCCACCTCCATTTCCCTGCAGGAACTATGCAGAACTTTGGGAAACCTGGGCTAGAATAGCCGATGACCCGTCCGGCAGTCAAACCGATTACTTTCGGAATACAAGGGAGCAGTGTTACCGCCTCAACCAACTTACTTTTGCAGCAAAGCCAAAACTCAATATTCAGCCACAAGCCATAAGCCCCCCTGCAGATGTGTAGGACGTGATGTACAGGAGTTAACTTTCACAAAATGTGCGCAGGTATACAGAAACTATTTCTGGCTGTTCACTGATAAAACCAAATATTTCTATTTGCATGATGTGTATGACAGCGAAAGCTGATGCTCTGCAGAGTCCGCAAGGGCTGGGTGGGACGGAAATGGGTCTGGAAATTCAATATAAATTCTACTCATGTCTGCCTGGCTCCCTTTCACGGGACTCTGTGTGGGACGCAGCAGGGCTGAGCGTAGGCGTCCCTATGGAAACACGTGCAAATAGGGAAGCTGTTACGCCATACTTCACAACTGTTAGCTAACATTTTTCCTTTTGGAAAATAGACTGTATTACAACAATACGGGCAACTTTTTAATGAAACACCCACTCACAGCTGTTACATATGAATGTTACATCCCGTACAGCGGCAGTACACGTAATTTAAGACATCAAAATGGGAATGATTTTGTAAATAAATCACTTCAAAGCGACAGGGAACCAATTATGGGGTTTAATTCGCATAGCGTGCATGAGAATAACGCATACAGTGGCGCTGATCTCTGCTTATCCGCATGTTTCAAATGTGAAATCTCTGGTATGAAATGCAATGCTAATAAAACCACACAAAACTCGTAATTTTTACTTTCCTACGAACGGTAACAGCAAAGTGACGAAAATACGGACACGAGAAGTTGAAGTGAAGGTGACTGAAGTCGACACACACCATTCAAACTGCACTTCAAGCGCACTATACAAACCCAACCTGCAAACCATACGGCCACAGGAGAAAATTTCCATCCATATGTAAACTGCAACCTGTGTATCACTATACACAACTAGCCAAAATTCTTACAAGCCATAGCTATGAATCTACTAGAAACAAACAAAAAAACTTCTTGGATTGACTAATCACGGCACAACCGCACATGCTTATAGGCCAAAAGACGTCAGCAACAACGCACACTCCCAATCGAAACATTAGCTACACATATTTTCTAATATTACTTGATTTATTAGACAAACATATCGTAAAATTTAGTGACAAGACATCCTCAATTTAAGTGTAAACATTGATCTTTTATTAAAGCCCTACATTTCTAAAAATTGATCCATTTCACAAAATAAAACAGCTCGATCTAGAACTGGCTGCGCGGAAGAAGTTCAACCCTATCAACAGAAAGCAAACTCTTCTTATGCAAAGCAGCACTCAATCCCATATGGACCTAGGCAATTCAGCTGTGGGGACAGCCTCAAATTCCAGCATCGACATCCTCCAGCGCTTTCAATCCAAGACTGTCCGATCCATTCTGAACGCTCCTTGGCTCATAAACAGCTACAGGATTCATGAAGATCTACAAATGAACGCAGTGCTCAGTGCGACAAGAAAAGCGGAACACCAAATACTTAACAAATTAGAAAGAAACACTAATGCACTAGCAGTGAGCCTGGTGGACAACAGCGAAACTACACACAGACTGAAAAGATACACCTTCCTAACTCTACCAGACAGACCTGAGTAAAACCACAAGACAATAATTAAAATGATACATAAGTGAACAAGGAAGAAGAGTATATGAGTTACAGCAGTGCGCATAATTCACTCACGAGCCAGTACTTACTGAACATGTATAGCGGATTCTGCAGATTATGTATAAGAAATGTGAACAAAGTTACAAAATAAAAAAAAAAGACGAATATATATGTATATTTATTTATATTTATAAACACCACCTGATGTGATGATATCTTTTATATCAAATGTTAATATTCTGTCTTATTATATAAATCCTACATGTTGTAAAAATGTAAATACAATTGTAAAGCAACGTGCGCCCGAACGGTTGTGGGCGGATTATACTCGTACCTGAGTTATTCAGTCACAGGTCGCTGCCTACCGCATATGATCGACTATTCAAGCTCTAAAATCAGGGGGTTCTTTAAACAGACCCCAAGAAACATATTTGAGATTTTCTCGAAAATGGCTCCTACAATTTTGATTGCATTTCGGTAATTTAGGGACACAATTACCCTTAATAACACTTCATCAGTAGCATCTCCAGGAGAATATCTGTACGCACATCAGGGGCTCAAATGTGGGATGTCCATTTTTTCGAAAATTGCCTTACCACTGGACGGACAGATCTCGTTCGGTATTGAGTAACCATGAGCGATCTATCGAAACACAGTCAATTTAGTTATCCAGGTAATGTAGTCAAAGTCGGCCGTATAAGACATATTCTTAGCAATATTTGTGCCCACATTTTTTAAATACATACTAATAAGTAATAACACTATCCCTCTAAAAGACCGTCAAAGCCCATATGGCTGTGAGACATCGAGGCTCCCACATCTTCTCTAGAGAATCGGCTCACACAAGGCGGTGAGTTTGTCAGCCTTACGCGCCGGCCCACATTTACGCCCCAGGAAGATTCCTGGAAGTCATTTCTTTTAAAGGCTGAGTCGACCTCAGGGACATATTGCGGCTGGAAGAATTAGGTCAACTTAAAAAAATCCAATTCATCGGGACTCGAGTCCGCGACCTTACGGCTTGTAGCAAAGTGCCTCAACCAACTAGGCTACCGCTTATAACCTAACAAAACTGAGTCGAGCCTTCAGAATTGGCAGTTGCAGGAATGGAATTGAATGTACAAGGGGTGGGCCGTCTTGGCCCTTGTACCGCGACCGCAGTTGGAAATAAGACGTCATGTGTGATTTGAAATTACAGTGAGACTCTTAGAAATCCGTTTCCAGGATACGGCTAGTGAAGGCTGAGAATCCTAGTGCGTGTGTAACGGTGAACTGGAAAGTGTATAGATCAGCGCTTGCGCTGTATTGCCTTTAGTCCCGAGTTGTGTAAGATGTCAATAAATTCATACCCCGTCTATAAGTCACGCAACAACCATAAATCGTGACAATAATCTATTCGGTGTTGCTGGGTTTTCTTTTTTGAATTTAGTTCAAGCTTGGAATAAAAGATGCGTTTAATGTGCTTTGTGTTAAAAATGGATTTAATTCGAGTGAAACTTCAGTACCTATTACAATAGCCCTATGCAGCCTCTGTCAATATTTCCAGTTCTATACCGTAGTTCGTTCCGAATTAGATCGACAGTGACGTGGAAAGTGCGGCGGCCAGAGTTTCTCTGCACTGCTGCTCCGACTCTCTGAGTACGGCTGTTCCAGCTGACATGGACAGGTGACACGCAGACTGCGCTTATTTCATTTAGTCTGCAAATGCATAAATTAAATTTCGTTTCAACTTATCTTTCGCTGATTGTTGTGGTGATTCTATATTATTGTCGGGGTTTCCGTGGCCTATAAACATAATAATTTAGAATCAACCTGTATGTTTTAACTCCATGGAAGAGTCCTTCATAAGAAGCTGATTGTCGCTAAACTGGTGAAGAAATTCACCCCATATTCCTTGCCGTATTCAAAAGAGTCTGCTACTGAATCATGTCCTGAGTTAGATGAACAGAATACATAACCTCACATTCTATTTATTGAAGATACATTTTAATATTATACTAGCATCTACGTCTTACAACTGAAGTCCTGTATTCATTCCTTGTCTCTATCAAGCATTCTAAACGCCTCAAATTCATTAATATAATTCTCGTATATGATACATCCCATTTCATTATATTTATTTCGAGGGCCCACGAAAAGAGAAATGTAGTTAAATAAACTAGGAAACACACGATTAAGATCGCTTTACTGGCTTCCAGTTGAAGAAATATTGTCTCTTAGGTACGCCGCACACCGACATGCGTCAAGACACGATGTCTGCGACATGACGCAAAGAAAGGACCACGGTTGAAACGAATGAGATTGTGAAAACAGCCGCAAACCGGGCTGAGTCATGATGCTGACGTCAGCTGCACAAAGTTGTGTACTGTATGGCAGTAACGGAGTTATGTACTTCTCAGCTACAAGAACTGAGAAATATCCTGCACTCCGTTCGTCCGCCATGTAGACAACTGTCGTGATTCACCATCAAATGACAATATTTCTGTTGCGTGTAGCAATGTTTGGTAACAAATTCATGCTTGTCACCTAAAAATTTCGAGGCTCCTACAATTTAATGTATTTGTCCATCGCTGATTTATGCCACTAAATTAAGGAAAATTTACCGTCCCTCAGCTCACTGGAGGAACTTGGACGCCCACTACCGGCTACTTCAAACCGCATGTGTTGTTCCTCTTCGTCGTACCTGTAATAAAAGATAAGAATTTTTGTAAGATTTGAGGCTTTCACGGCGGTGACTATGAAGAAAGCAGTCATCTGGGATTTGGCACCGTGCATATGTGGTGTTAACCGACGTTTCGGAGGAACGTATCGCCGCAGCTTTTACCGGTTCTCACGGTCTCTTCGCTTGCGGATTTCTTATATTTTTCTTCTACCCTGAAGATGGAGGCGATACGTTCCTCCGAAACGTCGGTTAACACCACATATGCACGGTGCCAAATCCCAGAAGACTGCTTTCTTCATAAGAATTTTTCTTCCGCATCAATTGAATCGACATACATATCATATTTGACGTTCCTGCGGCAGACAGCAACAAGATTACTGCCTTTTGCGACATAACGCCTTGTGGTTTAGTACGTGGGCACGAACTTCTGGAGGACGTTGCTGCCACAGTCTTCAGGGTAGAAGAGTGGAGGTGGCTGGTTCCTGGAAACGTTGAGTCCACCTGCGAAACTACAACGCCGCCTCATCCCAGAAAACTAATCTTAATCCACACACACTTGCCTGAAACTACATCCTGTCATCCTGTCTCTCTACGTACATGGGAGAAGCCTTACGAACCCACTTCCCTTCCAAATATTTCCGCTTGCACACAGTCAGACAGAACCCATCCTTAGTCTAAGCACCGTTGACGTGGAAATCAAGATCTTCAGACAATGTACAAGTTAGCGCCTTCACTGACAGCTGATACTTGTAAATTACTTATACAGAGTGTAAAAAAGTAAAGTAAAGTAAAGTAAAGCTATCCCTGTACCAGGCCATGAAGGCCCATAGGGCTGTGAGACGTTGAGGCTTCCACATTATCTAGACAATCGGCTCACAGATGGCGGTAAGGTTGTCAGCCCTACGCACCGGCCGCCCTTTACCCCCTCCCCCCACCCAGGAAAATTATTTATTTAATTCCTGGTACTCATTTCTGCTAGAGGCTGAGTGAACCCCATAGTGCGGCCGGAAGGATTAGGTCAATTGAAAAAAATCCAATGACCTCATCGGTATTTGAACCCGCGACCTTCCGACTTAACCACTACGCTACCGCGTGTCCCCTTCAGAGTGTAAATAAATATATGTTATATGGGTTCAATCTGATTATATTTAACACACCCATGTCCGGAAACGCTTTGTTTACGCGTTAGGGCCTCTGAAATGTGAAGGAGGACGCCCTCACCTCTTACCTCTGTGGCTTACTGGTGACATTTACCTAACATTTCTCCAAGAGACCTCACCGAGCTGCTGGAAGTGGTACCTTCGGAAGTCCGTCTGGCGCCCCGGCACACTGCACTAATGTCATCCGTGGCAACAGAGGGACCGGACGTGGAGGCTCAATAACCTGGCCCCTCGCTCTCCTGGAGCTGGAACCATCTGGGAAATGCTGGGAATCTTTCAAAGGGTCCAGGATAACATGGCCAGGGGGTGCAGAACATGCAATGGAGTCGGCGGCCGCCAATAATGACGATTACATCCCCTAAAACTTACGCATCCTCTCGGAAATAAATTTGGCCCTTAATGCCGAAAGGAAGCGTTTTCGGACATGGGTGTATTAACAAATTTGATCACATTCAACCAATCTATCTACCGCAGAGTGCCGTATAGCTAACCTCAAGTATCTGTGTTGGATTTGAGGTTATCACGGCGGTATCTATGCAGATAATTATCACTAAGCGAGCTTTGCTTTGCCGGCAGCCTGTTTCTTGGTGTCTACTTGCCTGACTCACACTTCGACCTTGAGAACAGACAAGGTGCGTTCCTCCGAAACGTCGATGCCAGATTTACATTCGGGAAGATAGTATTCTCAGTGTATCTTTTCTGTATAAATTCCTTCTGATATCGATAAACCTTGACGGTTTACACATTGTCAATTCTTCATGTCAATTTCAACTTCACTGAGACCAGAATTAGGTGCTTGTAGCTTACTAATATGTATAAGTCCATGACAAGTGTTTTGCGAGAAAAGGTAGGACCATTCTTCTGCACTTCACGTATACACAATGTTCTTCGTCAGGCTTCAGCATTGCTCCGCTCTTTCCTGGGAGTCCTATACCTCTTCCGTTCCATGACAGGGATGGGGACTCTGCTGTTGCCCATTGCCTGCACATGCTCCATTTGCGTCTCAGCTGATAAAAATAACAGTATAAATTTCCTGACACTGACTGCATTCATGAAACAACTACGTATACACTTTAAGAGCCGACTAGCATAATTCGGTGAGCACTAAGTTAAATCTTTAATGAGAGCAAGTCAGGTGCCACTACTTCTGTGAGCATACTTCTTTCATAAACACCCTATATCTCACTCGTCCCACTGCACATGGTCTTGTCTGAGTTGTGGAAGTTATTAAATTGCCTCGTAAAACTATACGTTATAAAAACAAAACATAAAACACGTGCACCAAAAATACAAATTAATGCAGTTCAGCCCCGTTCATACGTACACACAGGGATATTTCGGCTAGTGCAGAATTAAAAATCATCGTCGATGCTTTTGTTTCTCAAGAGGACTCTTTCCAATACACCTTCCAATGAACTTTAAGTCGATTTTCGCAAATGACAAGATGGAAGAGTATTACAGTAGAATTGTAGTCTTTAAAGAGATTGACGTTCTATTTTATTAAGTACATTTTTATGATGTGATATTTATTAAATACTTAAGCTTGTCGGCGTACTAGCAACTATAGCGCCAAGCTACTCTTAACGAAGCTGAAGGCGAGTACCACTTCGTGAAAATTAACCTTAGTGCATTATTTACTAGTAAAAAGGTTATCACACCATAAACAAAATATGCTTAATAGGAAAGTATTGTACAATATTCTCAGAGAGTTTAGGATACCCATGAAACTAGTTAAGCTGATTGAAATATGATTAAATGAAACGTATAGTGAAGTCCACACAGCTAAACATTTGTCTGATAAGTTCCCTAAACAAAATGGTCTAAAACAAGGAGACACTTTATCGCCATGCTTTTCACCTTTGCTGTAGAATATGCCATTGGGAAGGTCCAGGGAAACCAGGTGGGACTGAAATTAAACGGGAAACATCAGCTGCTGGTCTACGCTGATGATATGAATATACTGGGTGATAACACAAAGAAAAACACAAAAACTTATTTGATGCTAATGTACTAAGGAGGTTGGTCTAGAAGTAAGCGCTGAGAAAACTAACTATATGCTGATATCTCGTCACCAAAATGCAGGGCAAAATCATGACATAAAGATATGTAACAGATCCTTCGAAAATGCGGCACAGTCCAGATATTTGGGAACGACAGTGCCAGATCAAAATCTGATTCAGGAAGAAATAAAAAAGGGGCTGAATTCGGGTAAACCTTTCGTTTTCTTGTCTGCTGTCTAAAAACGTAAAATTTAGAATATACAAAACTATAATTTTGCCTGTGGTTTTGTATGGGTGTGAAATATGACCCTGATATTAAGGGAGGAACACACTCTGAGGGTGTTTGATAACAGAGTGTTGAGGAGAATATTTGGACCGAAGAGAGATGAAGTGACAGAAGGTTGGAGAAAACTGCATAATGAGGAGCTTCATAACTTGTACTCTTCGCCAAGTATAATTAGAAGGGTCAAGTCAAGGCGGATGAGATGGGTATGTAATGTAGCACGCATGGGACGAAGACGAATTCATGTATGGTTTGGTGGAAAAGCAAGAAGGAAAGAGATCATTAGGAAGACCTAGACGTAGGAGACAGGATAATGTTAATGTGACACGATGCCTGAAAGCCGGAACTGCGGAACCAGAGACGTTCAATGCCATGCAACGACTAGGTGAACAGGTTGTCGCGCAACAAATACTTAAGCAAATTGAAGTACTGTTGGACTATAATGATGGAAAGGGTGTTTTCTGTTGGATCCGAACCGAGGCTATATAACAAGGATCCGAGGCCGTGTGAAGGAGGGGTCGAATACCTCCACCATGAACCTTCGAGTCGCAGAAGGCGATGAAAAGGGAAGTCTCAAATCTGAGACAGTAAAATATGGTCGCAAGTCCCAAGGGACATGGACCTGAAAAAGATTGCGCTGGCAAGGGCCAGCACCATGTACAAAAGACAGACCGGTCCTCTCGTCGGAGAGCGCGCCCCACAAAACAAGACCACAACTGTCCAACATAAATAAATATCTGGTCATAAGCCCCAGATGGCTCTCGGCACCAAGACTGACTGACTGACCGTCAGTCGCAGTGTGACTTAGACTGAATTCTAATTGAGGGACTGACTCTCGTGAGATGGTAGTCGAAGATGATTGCGAGGAAATGGAAACGAATCAGTTGAGTTTCGAGACGCCACCCTGCCAGCGTATGGGTTTGGCAGTGGAGAGAAAATTTTACGTGTGCTATAGCACCTAGATATTTGGAGTGTAACTCAGTGAGGCTGTTATAGTTCCTGTGATACTGAAGAAAGTAACAGACTGAGAACATTAGTATGTAACGGTGAAATGTAAAGTGTGTAGATCGGATATAGCGCTGTATTACTTGTAAGTACGAGTGGTGTATATAAGGTGTCGATAAATCCATTCATCCAATCCATACCCTGTGTACAGTTAAATCCCTAAATCATGACACTAGGATGGATCTTGGAAAAATAGGATGGGGTGGTATGGACTGGCTTAGTATGGCTCAGGTGGGCACTTGTGAACACGTTAATGAAACTTCGGGTTCCGTAAAATGCTGGGAAATTCCTGAGTAGCTGAACAACTGGCTGCTTCTCAACAAAGACACAGGTCCCTCAAGTTAGTTAGTTGGAATGCGAGTACAGCACGGAGACGGGATTGCACGCGGCGAAGCCTCTGGACCTCTGCTGTGTCTACAACAGAACTTATGTGGTTGGGGTCTGTGGTCCGGTGACTGCCGTGACCAAGGCAGATGCGCTTCGGGGTCTTAGACCGATCGAGTCTGAAATTCCTTCTAGGGGATACTGCAAATTGCAAAGGTTTATTTTTAAGTGTAACAAAAATATTTTATTATTTCTTCTCACGACTGTTGAACAAATAGATTGCTATGCCTTATAATGAAATATTTGTGGCATTCGTTAATTAAGCAGTTTGGACTCTCTCTGTTAAGATTTCAGGCAGACATTGTACAGGTGTATATGTCACAAGGTGCGAAAGCTTACAAAATGCATGGATCATAATGGACAGTCGTGATACTCGTATATGGAGGGAGAGGACAGACATAAGAGAAGTAGCCCCAAGCTTCATTAGCGCCGTGAATAAGCACATCCGGTTTATCGGATGTTCTGACCTGCAATACGGTGTATGAGTCCTACGAAAAGGCACAGTAGTATAGGCTTTGTGGCCACAAACGCGATGCGTCTGTCTCTGTTACGTAGAAACTTAGGTTAGAATCAGAAGATACGTTAATAAATTGCTTTAAATACTGTGACATATAAACGCACTGCCAGGCAACGGCTTGATAAAGACCCCGCGATATGTGAACGCAACCACAGAACCTATCTTTGTAGCCAGTTGCTAGGCAACAATCAGCACGACAATGGACTGGCGAGATGGCTATCACGTGACTTATTTCCTGCGTTGTCAGCAATGCGCAACAGTAGAACTGTTTTGTGCGTGATCCGTGCCGAGAGGATGTTATACAATATGGGAATGGAAATTGACTTCACTTGAGTTCCGAAGTTCCAAGGGAACAGCAGTGTGGCCAGAAGAAGAATCAGAAGACTTGGTGTGTGACGTTACATGTGCTGTAGTTACAGTATCTGGAGAGCGTAAGCACTCTTTGTAGTCACGACTTGTGAAGATCCAATAAACCGGTTCACCAATCCAAATCCGCGTCTTAGTCACTGAAACACGTGACAACATTTTACGTATTTGCGTTAAAATATCATCTAAATTTCATGTTACTTCCAAGGTTATATAATTTTTGTCAAATCGTCGAAGTCAGTAATATTTCTGCTTCATATTCTGAACATCCTTGGTTCAAACCCTGGCCCGGAGATAGACTCTGTTCTTTTCAGTTCGTTCACGCACATGCCAGGAGAGTCTGGCCTGCCTCAAATTATAAGATATTTGAGAAAGTTTACTGTAGTAAATATTAAAACGCCCTCTGGAACGTGACGCCGTGTACCCTGATGGCTATGTAGGCCTATCAATGTTGCTCTTCTAGGCCTTGCAGCCGACTGGATAGAAAGTGACTCTTACTGTGTCAAAGCACTGGCCTAGCATTCGCTTCATTCAATAAAATATTAATATTTGGCTTCGGAATTCGATCCGTTCACAAGACGCTCCATGTCACACGCAGCGGCCTTGTGACTGGTCGAATGATGACTTTTCTTGTCGGGGTTGTCAGTGCTTTCTTTCGTATTTTAAAGGTAAAGAGAAACTCGGGCGCTGTGAACAAAACTCTCATTTTTTCCAAATCCTGAACTATTTCTGGACCGAGCAATTTATCTGTGACATATTCCGATGGTACTTCGTCGAATCCCGGCCTGGGTGTTCTCATCGAGAAGAAAAAACACATAGATTTTCAAAGTTGTTAAAATCGTCCCCAAAGAAGGTTCTGCGTTAAAACGTAAAATCAGAAGTACTTACTTGCTCAAAATAAAAGTACATCCTTCTTTATAAATCACAGCCTTTTCATTTTTCCATATTAGCCTTACAACCACCACCACAATCGATAAAATAGCACTTTTTGAGCCGTAGCCTTCCTTACAAAATTCTTCTTCATTTGTTCCAGTTTTCACTTTTCGGGATTCCACAGCAGTAATACCTTTACAGAGAAAAGTCGTCACCCTTACGTCGAAATCGCAACCTGGAGGACGAGACCCTGGTAATGTCCCCCAGTGACAGAGTGGCCCAGTTATACTCCCGGCTACCGAATTCATTTTTCGTCGGCTTCTGTGAATCGTAGGGCTATAACCACCCCCCCTTCCAGATAGGGATATTAAGCCTATCGCATCAGTAAAACTCTGAACTCATTTACGTCTCCTCTGCATGAATGTTTATAAAACAGCCTCAAGCTTATTTGTTGTTATAATTTCGTGAAATCTAATTATCAGAGACTTTTAAATGTTAATGAACTTCTGTAACGTCTATATTTTGATTACTTTAACGAAATGGAGGGATGTTGTTCTTTACACTGTGTTCTCTTATCTGGAAACAGCATGAACAAAAGTAAAATCTCTTTTCGAAGGGTGCTATACCCTGGGCTGTGACACCACTCAATCTGACAGAATCCAAAGATTGTCAGTACAACCAATCGTACAAAGATTGGTAGATTGGGTGAAATTCTGCAGGAGTATGCAACGCTACATTCCTGAAAAACAAAGCTGGTTTCTTCAGTGTTCCGCTTAAGATTAAGGCGTTATTAGCTATAATAATACGTTCTGATATGTTGGGTTTTTGGACTTTATCCATCGTCCTGGTTTTTACGATAACAAATAAAAACACTAAAGTAAAGTCCAAAAACCCAACATATCAGTGTGTTATACACCATCGTCAGAATCCTATAGTAACTAATACTATAACGTTGTTATAATATTTTAACCTGTGCACAATGAACGCAGCCGCTATGCGTCTGACCTTCGTTAGTTTCCAACGTTTTGTATTCGTATTTCTTCGGCTTCAACAATTGCGAAAAGAAAACAATTTTCCAGAGTACAGTGCATAAACTAAAGTAAAATAAATGACCCAAACACTACTAATGGAACACTAATATCTGTTCTTTTTCAGATATCCCTCCGTTCAGTCATAAATACAACATCCCCTTTCCTTTCACGCGACAACACATACTCCGTTGCTCAGTACATAACACATTCATATTAAATAAGGGCAGGATTCAGAAGTCTATAAATTAGTGAGGAATGACCAGGGACTAACAACATGAATTTGGATCATACACGGTGTACGCTGGGATAGGTCATAACTGGCCTCCTGGATACCGATATGGTAGCAATTTACCCGACCCTAGAGATATGGAAACTATTTTTTTTATTGCTAGTAAGGTGGGACTAAGTCCCTTGTACTGCGGCCACTTCTGGCCTATTGTACCAGCCCCAGATGATAGGTGAGGGTGACTGTGGAGCAATTGGTGGAATGAAGATTGGCAGGAGAAACCGAAGTACTCGGAGAAAACCTGCCCCAGCGCCACTTTATCCACCACAAATCCCACTTGGCCACACCCGGGATCGAACCCGGACCGCCGCGGTGGGAAGCCAGCGACTAACCGCCTGAGCTATGGCGTGGCCTTATATGGAAACTAAAGGTACGCCATAAATATGTACTGTTCTTTTATATTGTGACGGAAAACACATGGCTAAGTAAACTCGGCCTGAAAGCTGGAATACAGCAGAAGCGGAAGTTAATTTGCTAGGCAACGGCACGAAAACACCTGTTTCCTCGTCGATGTATATTATTAAAGGCATTCCCATGACAGCAAACAGAACAACAGATGATAATTAAATTTTCGACATGACTTATATACGGGCCCCGTGGCAGTTATAAAAGGGAGTTCATTCGTGAATTGGAGAGATTCATATAAGACGTGAGGGATTCGCCAGGCGACGTCGTTCAGAAGGAGTTCAATATATGCTCTGTTATAATTGACTCTAATTGTAGACAAGTGTAAATAAATCCAGTCATTGAATTCATAACCCACTATTATTCGTCACGCTAACCACTTGCACGTGACAATATGTTATATAAATTACAAATAACCAATTAATTTGTTCTTAAGATTGAATGCAGTGACCAGTATAGAGCAAGACAACATACGGTAGGGACTCTCCCATAATCCTTTGCTCCCCGGACTGTTGGCCAGAAGTCAGTATGCATCCGGAGGGTCCTGTGAAAGGTCCTTGGTTTTCCTTTATCTTCAAGCAGAGGCTGGGATTGTTGCTAAATTCCAAGATGATACTGTTCATTTCTCACGCAGCACTCCTGACTTACGTTCATTAAAACTAAGCCTCAATGAGGTCAAAGCCAACAATTTTTTTTTTCCAAATTACATAGTTCGACATTAATTGAGAAAACGATACCGAAGTTTTATTACCGTGTCACGAGAGCCCTCCACTGGTCCCTATCCTCAGTCAGATCAATGCAATCCACACCATTCCATCTTATACCTCTAAGATCCATTTTAATATTGTCCACCCACCTACGTCTTGGTCTTCCTAGCGGTCTCTTTCCTTCTGGCTTTCCTACCAATATCCTATATGCATTCTTCTTCTCCTCCATTCGTGCTACACACCCTGTCCATTCTAATTCTACTGGGCGAAGAGTACAAGTTAGGAAACACCTCATTATGCAGTTTTCTCCAAACTACTGTTGCTTCATCCCTCTTCAGTCCAAATATTCTCCTGAACACCCTGTTCTCAAACACCCTCAGTCTATGTTCCTCCCTCAAGTTTCACACCCATACAGAACCACATGCAAAATTATAGTTTTGTATATTCTAATTTTTATGTTTTAAGGCAACAGACGAGAAGACAAAAGGTTCTGGACTGAATGGTACCCGAGTTCAGTCTCCGCTTAATTTCCTCCTGAATCAGGATTTGATTTGTTATAATCGTTCCCAAATATCTGAACTGTGCCACATTTCAAAACATCTGTTAGCTATTTTTATGTCATGATTTTTCCCTGCATTTTGGTGACGAGACAGCAACATATACTTAGTTTTCCCTGTGTCTACTTCTAGACCAACCTCCTTACTTGCATCAATTAAAGTCTGTGTGCTTCTCTTTATGGTATCTACATTATCATCCAGTAGATTCAGATCATGGGCATAGACCAGCAGCTGATGTGTCCCGTTTAATTTCAGTCCCACCTGGTTTCCCTGGACCTTCCTAATGGCATATTCTAAGGCAAAGTTGAAAAGGAGTGGCGATAAAGCATCTCCTTGTTTGAGAACATTCTGGATAGGAAATTTATCAGACAAATGTTTACCTACACGGACTTTACTATACGTTTCGTTTAAACACATTTTAATTAACCTTAACTAGTTTCATGGGTATCCCAAACTCTATCAGAATACTGTACAGTACTTCCCTCCTAACTGAATTATAGCCTTTCTTGAAGTCTATGAATAGCTGATGTACTGTCTCATCGTACTCCCATTTTTCTCCATTATCTGACGAATGCAAAAGATCTGATCGGTAGTTGATCTGTTCCGTCGAAACCCACAGTGATGATCCCCAATAATTTCATGTATACATGGACTTAACCTTGAGAGACGAATATTGGATAGAATTTTGTATGAAGTTGGTAGCAGTGATATCCCCCTATAATTACTACAGTCAGCTTTATCACCTTTCTTATGAACTGGTACAATAATAGACTCCTTCCACTGATCAGGCAATTTTTCCTTATGCCAAATAGAATTGAATAGATTATGGATGTGAGAACGTAATATTTCTTCTTCTGCTTCAATCAGTTCTGCCGGAATTTGATAACTACCTGGCAATTTATAACTTCTCAACTATGCAACTGCAATTTCGAGTTCAATGTTTGTCCTTGCGTCAAATAACGCCACTTCTATCATAGCATGGGTTGCAGGAACTATCCTCGTCTCCGTATGTGTTAGAAACAAAAGAAAGATACCTGTAATCACGTGACCAAAGTAAGAAAATGAGAAATCAGCATGTAACCTAGTAAGATGCACGTGGCAATAGCAATACAACTCACCCCATTTCGAAAGTGTGGCGACACCATTGTAGAGTCAGCTGACAGAACCGGAGGAGGCTGAAAGCCATATGAGTGGGCAGGGCCTTTTCACATTACATGGCTGTTAACATTTCTCAGAGCTGCGCCTTCACATGTTGTTAGGGTGCATGCATTCACTTGCTTGTTACTTGTCAGCACTGGGAACACCGCCCACGGTCATACTGCTGCCACAGAACTTTCAACATGTTTGATAAGTCGAGAAAAACACTCGGATAGTAAATCTCAAAAAGCAACACTGAAGATCAACGCTCTAAATTACTTTCAACTGTCCTGTTAACCTTCCGTGAATGAGGAGTTTTACGTCTTCGAAACATGTCTTTCACATTAACGGTATGGTTATACGGTATCTGAGTGTGTACAACAGACATATCAAGTGGGTCGGGAGGAGACAGACTAGCCATTGTTTTAACGACTCGCCCACCCTTCCGGCCATCTGTCGACAGAGGCGAAGAATTTAAACCGAAGCACAGCTATGTAGAAGCGAAGGCAGTGTTCTGCATGATGATGCCGTATTTGTCTGCTTACGGCGGGAGCTCGCACTATCTGTCCCTTCTGGGATTCACAACAGAATGAGAATGCACGTGTGGCCTTCATGCACAGCGCGCACACTCCTCTCTCTCGAACTTCGCCTCCTACTCACCACTTCTCCAGCGATATTAACGCAGGGCGATGAACTAATGGCGTTCAAGTCACGTGAATCGAGGAAAAAAACACTTCACTTTATCACTGTTACAAATATCCTCCAGGTCTCCGATTTCTTGAAGAAATACATTTTAAGATTGTGATCTTCCGGGCTATGACGCGGTGTAGTCACATGGGCGGTATTTTGCTTTATTGCTAGTGCGGTGGGACTAAGTCCCTTGTACTGCGGCCACTTCTGGCCTACTGTACCAGCCCCAGATTGTGGAGCAACTGGTGGAATGACGATTGGCAGGGGAAACCGAATTACTCGGAGAAAACCTGCCCCGGCGCCACTTTGTCCACCACAAATTCCACTTGACCAGGCCCGGGATCGAAGCCGGGCCGCCGCGGTGGGAAGCCAGCGACTAGCTGCTTGAGCTATGGGGCGGCCCCAATTAGGCGGTAACTATGGTGAACTACAAGGCCTCACAATCCATACGGCCACAGCCTAAATATAAAACGCCAAGGAAACCTAAATACAAATTTAAGTCAGTTTATTTCCTAAATTCGGTTCCAAATCTCAGCTGGGCAATTTACTTGTGTTCGTATGTCTGGACAAATATTTTGTGTAAATTCTTTTAGGATATACTACACAAGCTCTGTTGGAGGCGATTTTTTTTCTGTAAATTAGGCGCTAAGCAACTTCACTTCTGGAAAGGAATATTAATGACTTTAGCAATATCCCTGTAAATATCCTATTGGTAAATTCTGTTGATGTTATAACTGTTTTATATTGTCCTCGGGGGGAAGCTGCGAATATATTGAATAAGCAGCCACGGAGAGCCGACAAGTGGTGGTCCTGGGGCTTTGGGGTTGGGCGTGGGGCTAACAACTCCTCCCCGTAAAAAACAATAATGTTACGAAAGTGAACACAAAGCCTCGGACCTGGACGGTTCCTCTGGGTAAACGACCTAGGTTAAAGAAAATGGATATGAGATTCGGTACTTGGAATGCTAGAAATACACGTATGTATAGGGCAGGTTCACTCCGGGCACTGGCGGAAGAAATCTCAAAATACGTGTATAAGTTACATTTGATGGGAGTACAGGACGTCAGATGGGACGTAGGTGTCATCGAACCAATAGGCGAATATACATGTTAGTTGATTTCGTTATGAATGTTTCACGCCCCAACAGAAGATAAAATTGGTGATATAAAGGACATGTTCTACAAAGAACTAGAACATGTATTTGATAAATTTCCGAAGTACCCTACATACATGCACTTATGAGTTCTGGGTGTTAAACTGTGTAAGTAACGCAGCAGGATGCAAAGAAGCAGAAGACAGTTAATGTCTGTCAGATGTTACCGCTGATGAGATTTAAAACTAGAAAGAGAATTGTTTGAGTTCAGCCTTGGCCATGTAGATGTAGTGAAGCAATGTGAACTTCACAAGATACATGCCAGGCATTATGATTTCTTTCGCTGGCTCTGCCCAACAGTGATCCTGTGGGCGCTCTGCTTTAGAAATTTGGAACGTGTCCTTTGGATGTAATTATTTTTATAGAGGGTCATTTGTTTTACTTTTCAGTATGTTGTAATGGTTTTCTACCTGTTGAGTGTCTGGGAGGCAGCTTGAGGTCTGGTGTGGAAAATCAGCTTACCAGCCAGGCACAGTGAATAGACACATCATCTGTCCACAGCGGAGTTCGAACCCCGGAAACTCTGACAGTGACTAGGAGTCTGTGTCTGGCAGCTGAGTAGAAAGTGGACGGAGATCGCTGGTTTGAATTTCGGCCAGAAAGTCTGTCATGCTGACGTGATTTTCCTCGGTCGCTTCAGGCAGAAACAGGAATTCTGCCTTAAAATGAGTCATGACCACGGCTACATGTGTTTTGAATTAAACTACATGTCGAGTCCATCACAACCGGTACATAAATAACCTAACAGAACTAGACAACAGCTAATATCTTCCCTCTTATTTCAGTTCCACCACGAGCTTCCTATCACACTCGGGGTATCGAATGACTGGATCGTAACCTCCATGCCATCATACATGATCACAGCATAGAGTTAATACGCCGAATGGACTATGTTGCCACTTGTACTTGAGTATTTCAGCTTGAGAGCATAATCAGAGAGGCAATATGTTGCTTTTCTCTGTTATGTTCAAAGATTTTCTTATGCACCTGTAAAATGACCGTGTTCTTCACTCTGTGATAAATGTGAGGTTTCGTAAGCAAGCAACATTTCGACGATGTTATAATTACATATTTATTCAGTTTTAAATTATAAAAGAAACGGTATTTCGCCAAGAATTTAGGGATGTCTGTCTATATGCTGTTATTTTTTGTTTGGAACATAATATGTAAGCGTTTTACTGGATCCGTCGCTGAATGTAAGTGTCGAATAACTGCTCTTATTCATCCCCTGTTCACTGAACTTGGTCATTCGGTTACATCAGAGCGCGTCAGAGGGTCGCTGATCGCGAAAGGGGGAAGGTGGGACTCGCATGTCCAGTGATACTTATCTGAAACTACATACTTTGTGTGGTACAGCAGACTGCAGTACCGTAGAGGATTAGAAAGTATGTATGGCTTTATATTAATTCATATTAATTGAATTCGGTGTTGAAAAGTGGAGAAACCACGTTGAAGTACAGTGGATGGAAACAAATATGGAAAAACCCAACAAAGAACACATCACCGTGACTAATCTGGAGTAGGCCAACCTCTGGCTTGCAGTCTCCTTGAAATGGATAAATAGAGATCCTGTATGATTTGCAAGGGAGTCTTGTACCACTATTCCTGCAAAACATTGGCAAGTTCTGTTAATGATGACGGAGGTGGATAGCGCGCACGCAGATTGCTCTCCAAAACAGACCACAAAGGCTCAATAATATTGATATCTGGCGATTGTGGGGGCCATGGCAGACGTGACACTTTATCTTCGCGCTCAGAAAGCCAGTCCTGGACGATGTGAACTATGTGAACACGGGCATTGTCGTCTTGGTAAATGGCGTCACCTTTAGGCAACAAAGTTTGCACCATGGGATGGACCTGGTAGCCCAAAATGGTCACATAGTCGTTGGCAGTGACGTGACCTTGCAGGGTAATGATGGGTCCGACAGAATACCACGATATGGCTGCCCATACCATGATCGAACCCCCGCCAAGTTTCACTCTTGGCAGCAAACAATCTGGATCGTAAGCTTGGGATGGCGTTCTCCAGACGTAAACTCGGCCAGAAGTCGGAAACAGTGTGAAGGTGGACTCATCCGACCAAATGACCGTCTTCCATTGCTCCATAGTCCAGGTTTTATGACTTCGGCATCACACTGTCCTCTTAGTGGCATTTTGATCACTGATGAGTGACTTTGGAATCGCAGCATTTCCAGAAATACCCTGCTTGTGGAGTTCCCTGCGTACTGTTTTGGTGCTGACAGGGTTTGTGAGCGTGACATTCAGTTCAGCAGTCACTTTTGCAGCTGTAGTCTTCTTATTTTTCGTCACAATCCTACGCAATGTTCGTCTGTCTCGATCACTCAACACGCATTTCCGTCCACTCTGGTGTTTATCGGATGCGGGTTTTCCAGTCCTCCTGTATGCGGTCATAATCTTGGATACTGTACCTCGCGAAACACCAAAACCTTCGCTACCTTGGTTACGGAAGCACCCACCATATGGGCCCCAACAATTTGCCCGCGTTCGAATTCTGTTAGCTCTGACGTGATGCACAAAAAACTGCGCAGAACACTGTACTGACAACAATTGAAGCTTGCAACGAATTACGGAGGTTTTACAGGTAGTGGTGTTGGGCAGATACGGCAGCGTCACCTACAAACGTCGCTAAAATAAACACTTCAATTCAGGCATGCATTTCACGAGGTGTTTCCATATTTTTGTCCATCCCCTGTAGTTTGCTTGGCGAACAGTTTATGGTACTTTCCGAAGTGACGTTGTCTCAGAATATTACAGTGTTCATTTCACTTATATATAGCAATTTTATAAATGTTAGTATTTTCATTTCGATTGAAATTGCATATATCATGGTTAACATGTGCATAATTACAGTTTGCCAGAGATAATTATCATAAAAAGTTACGTGAAAATTTGGTGTAAATTCTCGGGGTAATTTTTTAAGAAAAAAGTGATTAATATTTTGAGTATTATAAAAGAGCGGACGTATTTAGAAGTTCTTAGGTATATATTTGTAACATTTTAGAGTCGCTCGAAATTTCCTGCTCTCCAGAAACTTCATAATTCGTAATTTAGTAGCAGATATATAAACATGGAGGTCTGATTGAACTCGTCTGCAGCCATTTTGGATTTGAGGTTTTGGCACTTTCGTGAACATAATGAAGCCTTACGTCTGCCATGTTTCTAGCAACAGTGACGTAACAGCGCCAAGTCTAAACTGACTGCAGTTACATCGGTTTGCGAGGGAACAGTGAATTATTATAAAAATATCAGTTATGGAAACTAATTTTGTGTTCTCAAGCAAACATGAAACTTAAGCTCGTTAGCTTTATGGTGCACAGAGGTACAACAACCACAGAGTTCGAATGCCCCGCTACTGACGCTGCTGCCTTCCAAGCCAACACTACTCCGATCGAACCCAGTGCGGTGCTATATGCTTGTGTTTATTTTTTCGTGAATTAATTGAGTTTCTGTTGACATGGCTGGTCACGACCATTTCCTCCTACACACTCTCCAACAGGTAGTCTACGTGATTTTGTTTCTAGGTAGAATGACATCTGATAAATTGTTACCCAGTAACCATATACAGGGTGTCCCAGGAGGAATGTGCCAAACTTCGGGAGGGTGTTCCTTATGTTAAAGTATGCCGATATAACCCAAAACACCTATGTCCAAAGTTGAACGGTTACGGAGATAATGGCCAGAGAAGTGTCAAA
>NW_019725472.1:13330-14223 GCF_002891405.2 Cryptotermes secundus | reverse complement strand
AAATTGTTACCCAGTAACCATATAATTAATTTCTTTATAATTATTCATTCTGATTAATATGAAGAGGAACTGTACAAGGTCAGAAGCCGTTAAAAATGTTACTTTACCTTGTAGAAGGTGTGTGAACAAGCAGGCAGTGAGCACAACACTGCACGAGTCTCATGCAGGTTAGTTTTTATGTAGCGATATGATGTCGAAGCATATTTCGCGTCCCTCCTCATAGGATTGTTTATAATTATGCCTTACTTAAAATTACTACCGCTAATTAACTTAATGGATACTGAAAGAGGTGTAGGAGCCCTAGAGATGTTAATTATATTGTGTAGGTAGTACATAAACAGTTTCAACCAGATCAGTAACATTTAGAATGTCCCATGTGATTATTTCTTATTATCTTTTACTTGTAATTATTATCTGTAAGTAACTTAATCGGAGAAGTTCATGGAGGTAGGTCTAGACCCACTGGGGCTGTAGTGCCAAGGAAAAAAAAGTAACTTAATAAAAATGAAAGCAGCTGTAGAAATCATAGAAATTTTACCTTTAATATATAATATATATAGCTGCTAACTGTATACTAACTGCTAACTGTGTGGCAATAAAGAACCCGGATTACTTTTATGACTCATTTCCGGCCACGTCATTGACGAAGAGGAGGGTAGGGCATTGACCCTTGGACTTCCCTCTACCCTCACACAAAGTTTCATTCACGTGCATCGGTTAGTCTGGCCGCGACCATTGTTAGAAGCGGATCGTGTTTCTGAGCTCCGTCGGAATAATGCTGAGTGCTAATGCAGAACAACGTGCTAACATCAAATTCCTCACAAAACTTGGAAAATCTGCCACTGAAACTTACAATTTGTTGACAGAAGTATATGGTGATCAGTGTCTATCTC
>NW_019725472.1:5121-12795 GCF_002891405.2 Cryptotermes secundus | reverse complement strand
AGAATGCAATGCCTCATGGGTTCTTCATCACGACAACGCGCCAGCACACAACGCGCTATCTGTGAAGAGGTATTTGGCAAAAAACAACATTCCAGTGATGGAACATCCACCGTATTCTCCGGACCTAGCACCGTGCGACTTTTTTCTCTTCCCAAAAATCAAGTCTGCGCTGAAAGGGACCAGGTTCGAGTCCGTGGATGCAGTGAAAGCAAAAGCGACGCAACTCTTGAAGAGCATAACACAAGATGACCTGCAGCACTGCTTCCAACAGTGGAAAATTCGCATGGAGCGGTGTAGGGATCGGGGAGGGGACTACATTGAAGGGGATAACATTTCGACTGTCTGATTTTTTTTTAATAAAGGGTTAGAGCATGAATCCGGTTTCTTTATTGCCACACCTTGTATAATATAGTTTAATATATACGCCACGACAGTTTACTCTGTCTCTTACTAGCCACATAATCTGTAGGCCTGCCTGTACATTCAATCCTGCATCCTTTCGCTCTCACACGCGCTCTGCCGCAGTTTCGACGCCACGTCGGTGAACGGGTCGCTAGTTACTCGCAATCTAGCGGCAAAGGTTTGTATTATGTTAACCAGATTCGGTTGCTGAGTCGAACTGTTCGGTGTTACTCCACAGCAGCTGCGTCAAGTGGATGCTATACGGAAAACTGCGTGTATTCTATCAGAACACACAAAGCACAATTTAATTATGGGACTGAGGGGGGTAAACTATGGAATTAAATATTTTTACGTCCTTGTGATAAACGTGGAATGGAACTGATGTGGTTTTCGGGCTTTTGGGAAGAATTTCTTGAACCTTCGGGTCCCATACAACGCGGAGAATTTACTGACGACTATCAGTTTCGCAGCAAATTAGTAACGGTTGGTGTCACGTTGATTCAACGACAGTGAGTAAACGTTACCGTGGCCGGAAGCTGGCAGGCTTCCTGGAGAGCCGTCATAAATCGAACCCATATTTACCCCAAGCGTAGGGTTGCGCCATAGCTCAAGCGGTTAGTCGCTGGCTTCCCACTGGCGGCCCGGGTTCGATCCCGGGTCTGGTCAAGTGGAATTTGTGGTGGACAAAGTGGCGCTAGGGCAAGTTTTCTCCGAGTACTTCGGTTTCCTCTGCCAATCTTCAGTCCACCAATTTCTCCACAATCACCCTCACCTATCATCTGGGGCTGGTACAATAGGCCAGAAGTGGCCGCAGTACAAGGGACTTAGTCCCACCCGACTAGCAAAGTAAATAAAGAAAAGTAAAGCTATCCCTGTAACAGGCCGTGAAGGCCCATATGTCCCACATTACCTTGACAATCGGCTCAAAGATGGCGGTAAGGTTGTCAGGTTTCCTCAGGAAAATCATTTGATTAATTCCTGGTACTCATTTCTGTTAGAGGCTGAGTAAAACCCAGGGCCTAGTGCGGCCGGAAGGACTGGGTCAATTGAAAAAATCCAATGACTTCATCGGGACTTGAACCCGCGACCTTCCGGCTTGTAGCATAGTACCTTAACCACTACGTTACCGCGTACCCCTCCCACCCCACTAGCAATAAAAAAAACACAAGCGTAATATTGTTCGTACAAACCATTCCATGCCCTATAATTACTGAAACTGACAAAGAAAATGCAGGAAAGCTGAGTAAAGCAGTAATTACACACCCTTACAGATATTTATTAATAAACGAAAATATAAACTCAATACAAAAATCAACTAAACAAATCACATTTCAAAAATTAATATCACAAATTTTAGTTCTTTCCCTTTACATGATTTGCATCTGTAGAGAGGGCAGGTTGTTGGACTGCACCCCGGTCACCTGAGCAGCCGTAAAGTGCGAGCCACTGACGTAATTTTGTTGGGGGGGAGGGGAGTCAGGGTAAACCTTGCTTAAAAAGGCGGGGAGGGGGACCCTGGAAATATCTTGCTGAAAATGAAGCGCCCTGAAACAAAACCAGACGGTGTCGCCCCTCATCTACCCTCATTTCCAGCCCTGATTACCGTATGTGTTGGGTATTCCCCGGCCTGTTCTACTAAACCAGTTCTGAAAAAAACATTTATTCTCAAGGTCGAAGCAGTCAGACAGGCTGGAGAACTTCACAGATAACCGACATACCCTGTCTACACTCAGTTCCGTGAATCTTGAGAGACTGACACCACTCCTTCTTGAGGCAATAGTTTCTCAGTTAGTATACAAGTCGCCTGCATTTTATGGAATCCCATGGTTCATTACCTTGTTCACAACAGCCCGCCTTAATTACTCATACTTCCAAAGAGCAGGATCCTTCTTGAGAAGCTTGTAGCTGCTCAGCTAGTCAACAAATTCAGAAGGTTCATAAGCGTATTCACAAGAGCCTCCCACTTGTCTCTATAGTGAGTCAAATGAATATAGTCCACACACTCCCACCCTGATTTCAGACTCATTTTAATATCACCCACCCATCTACAATTCGGTCTTTCAAGTAATTTCTTTCCTTAACCATTCACAACCATCATTTCCTATGCAATTATTTCTTCCCATTCGTGCTACACGCCAATCCCATTCCATGTTTCGTGATTTGACGAGCTTAATAATGTTTGGCAAAGAAAACAAATTATGAAGGCGCTCCTTATGGTGAGTAATTCAGATGGCCACAGGCGTGAGGCTGTCTGAAGCAACGAGTATACTCGGTAATGTCCATGAAGCGGTTACGCGCCGTTCTATAATTCATCACAACACATGAATATCACTCGCCGGTGTTCTCTTCTGGTACATGTTTACAGCTGATTCGGAGCAATGTGTCGCCACCATCTTCAGGGTATAAGACTGGCTATTGTAACTGAATCATCTGTGGTATTTATCGACCCATCGAGGTATGCGGTGCTCTGCTACCCTAAAACAGATGACAACACTTACTTCGAAACCATTCTCCAATTAATGATAATTCAGAGATCACCACGTAACATTAGATAAGCCAAGAATAACCAAACCTGAAATTTCGCACGGCTTCGGTGACGACGCAACTTCAAGCTGTGTGCAGTTCACACTTTGCACCGCTGCTGGTGATCTGTCTAGAGCATAATCACACTGCAGAAGGCGACTGTTTTCCATGGACATTCAGCCACACGGTATCGAGCAGGTTAGCTTAGTGGTGCCACTTACTGAGTATTAAATAGTCTGGAAATTTTTGTTGGATTTTTAGGTTTTCATGGCGGTAGCAATGATGAATGCGGTCTTCTGCATTGTAACACGGTGTAGTTCGGAGAGAGGTCAATGCTTCGAAGGAACTTATCGCCTCCATCTTCAGGGTAAAAAAGTTAAGCCAAGCAAGAAACCAGTAAGCGGTAAGCTTCTTCCTCACGTAGCTTACTCTTCGACCTTGAAGATGGAGGTGATATGTTCTTTCGAACGTTCGTCTCTCACCTACACAGTGTTACAACCCAGAAAATCTTACTCTTCATGTGGTAATTTGTGAAATCTTCTTCAAGGGTACGTCACCCCTCGAGTAGGAAACCTTACGGAAGAAACGCCCTGTGTGTTCAGTGAGAGCTTGGTATGGAATTCTGGAGATCCCATCTCATGTTAAGAACAAGATCAAGTAACTCTGTAACGTAACGATCTCCAAATTACTGGGCGCTACATTACTGTGAGGCTACAGCTCATTTGTCTGGAAAATTTGAATAAAACCACGAAAATCAGCATACGAGATATCTGGCCTGAGATTCGAATCGAGAACCTTCCGAATGCGAGTCTAAGGGCGGCCGCACACCAACTGCGTCAAGACAAGCATCAGAACATGAGACAAAAGACGCAGTCTTGCTTCATTCGTGATTCGTCAGCATCATGACTCAGACCTATGTGTGGCGGTTTTCATAATCTCTTTCGTTTCAACTTCGCTCCTTTCTTTGCGTCATGTCGCAGACATCGTGTCTTGACTGTTACATGTCTTGACGCATGCCGGTGTGCGGCCTACCTAAAGCGTTACCGCTATGCCAATCTGCTCGGTACCTTTCTGCTGTTAATTTAGGTATAACACATTAAATTATTTTCAGTTTTAATTTTTCGCCTTCTTATTTCATAGGCTGCTGAAGTCCTATGGATTATGCAGGGCACAGTGTTGCATTCGTGGCTCCTGTTTAAGGCCAAGAGGATTTCAGAGACGATTACGTTGTCAAAACACGGCTCCAGATGATATTACAGGGTTACACTGTGCAAATGGAACCTAATTCTGTGTTTCCTAAGCGAATTTGTTTTCACCACAGCGTAGAATATTTCGAGGCGAAACTGTCATGTAAATGCAATGGCCAGAAAGTCACCAACGCCGCACGGCTAAACAGAGAAAGAATTTCAGGCTGACAAAACTGCATCTTGGCTTGTAATATTGGAATTTGGTTATGATCAAGCAGCCTTCGAGTTCCGTGACAGGGAACTCTTTAAGCAAGTTAATACAGAGCGCTGACAGAAGCCAGGGATGGGGCACCCTGTTACCACAGAATTATTTCGAATTATCACTTCAATATGCATATTTATCCCGTTTGGCCAAAGAACGGTGCACTAATTCCCACACAAGTGTGCCCTCGCACAGCAGCGAGAGATCACACCTCCACAGGACCAGAACGTCACGGGACACTGCTTTGGGAGAGGTCGGGGGCACCTGCGTCACCATTTCCCGTCTGCACGCTTGCTACGGCGCAAGAGAGAGCCGTTAGTATCAAGCCAGATTCACGGACCTTGTTAGGTGCCCTTCAGAACCACCTGTTGATTTCCTCTTGTCCGTCCGTCCGCAAGACGACAACAACCAGATGCGGCACGGTAAACCTGCACTAAAATCCCGTCACATTTTCCGTTTGAATCATTCTTAAGGGTCGCGTTACTTAGGTAGAGTCGATATAGCGCGGTGAATATAACGACGGATTGCCGGCTGGGTGACCGACGTTCAATTCCCGGAAGGCGCAAGACTTTCCTCCTCTCCACAGCTTACGGAGCGGCTCTGAGTCCACCCATCCTCCTATCCAATGGGTATCGAGGGCTCTTTCCCTGGGATAAAGTGGCCGGGGCGTGACCCTCACCACTCACCTCCATCTAGTGGCGTCTTCAAGAATGGTGGAGCTTTACTTCCACTCCCGCATACGTCTCCATGGCGTAATGCTTAATGAATTAGGCGCAGAAACAAATGTTACTTTTATTTAGTTAACTCAGCGAAAAGCCTCAAATCGGTAAGCAAGAAAGACGCTTGGATAATTCTCTGAACAGAACCGGAAGTGGCGAAACCTCAGTTCGGTTGCACTGTTTCAGCGTGAGAATGCTGCAACCAATTGACTGAGCTCCGTGCCATGAACGTCACTGGAGAATAAGCAGAGAGTGAAGGAGGACAAATAGCATTAGCTTGTTCGGCGCTTGTTTCGAACAAAACACTGCCTTCATATTAGTCCCTTCTCTAACACGGCAGCCAGGATAGCTCAGTCGGTCTAGCGACGGGCTACGGGCTGCACGGCCGGGGTTCGATTCCCGATAGTCAAGAGCTTTTTCGTTACCCCACAGCATCCAGACCGGCTCTGGTGCCCACGCGGAGGTTCTTTCCACTGGGGTAAAGCGGCCTGGACGTGAAGCTAACCACTCACCTCCAGCTAGTGCCGGGGTGAAGAATGGTGGAGCGATACCTCCACTCTTCCACACGTCATAATTAAGCAAAGGGACAGCTTTACCTTTACTTGAAAATATAAATGTAGTTAGTTTGAATCTGTGGTTCTCGCAGCGATGATTATGAAGAGTACTATGTTCTGGAATGTGACGCCGTGTGGTCCGGTAGAAAGCCAAAGCCGTTTCGGAAGATCGTAGTGCCTCCATCTTCAGGGTCGAAGCAAGCACGAAGCCATTAGCAAACTTACTCCTCGACCCTGAATATGGAGGTGTTGAAAACGTCGGAGAACTCCTACCACACTACACGGCATCAGAAGCCAGATGACAACACCGTTAAATATATTTACGTCCAAACGTAAAGTGGCAGTTCTGTACCAGGATGTGGTCTAAAATTAAGTTTCGTTCACAGATTTTTTGCAAGGTGTATAAATACTAAAGAAAGGTACAGCTATCCCTGTAACAGGCCGTGAAGACCCATAGGGTTGTGAGAAGTCGAGGCTCCCACATTCTCTCGAAAATCAGGTCACAGTTGGAGGTTGTCAGCCTTACGCTCCGGCCGCCCTTTACACCCAGGAAGATTCCTGGTACTTATTTCTGTTAGAGGCTGAGTCGATCGCAGGGCCATAGTGCGGCTGGAAGGATTAGGTAAATTGAAAAATCCAATGACTTCATCGGGAATCGAACCCGCGACCTTCCGGCTTGTAGTGTAATGCCTCAATCAAGGGGTATAAATACCTAACACAATGCTAAAATCGGTAAACCGATGGCGAACATGAGGAAATTAACTGGTCTTGATGAATTATGACAATTGCAGACTGAAATGTGTGAAGACAGCCGGAACGTTTCCACAAAAACATCAAGAGATAAAACAGTGTAAACCAAGACGGAGGGTGTTGGAGTTATGTAACAATGATATTAATTGAGGGTGTGCACCGTTCTTTGTTTCACCCGCTCGCCACGGTGAGGCACAGGATAGGAGCGGGGACCTGAAACAAAGAAACAAACAAAAATACATACAAAACAAGAGAACTTGCATAAGATCAACAGCAAACAGACACTGGAATTAATAAAACGAAGCTTACCTACGTTGCAGGCGCTGCTCGTCTCTTCTTTCGAATGCAAAATCGCTGATCCGACTGAGTGAGGCTCAAACGCAATTAAGAAGACGACAACCGCAAGAAGACTGAGAGAAAAACAAACTGTCGACAGCTTCTGTTGAAAACGTAAGCGAAATTCATCGTGAGTTTACCACGCTCCATTAAATTTGCAAATCCAGACGAGAACACATAAACGGAATTAAATCAGCCGCAGTTTTCGTGAGGCTTGCGGAAGAAAAAATAAATCCTCGTAATAAGAAATGTGTTAGTGTCACAAGCCTAGCGTTTGTGGCCAGAAGTGTCTAGCTCTTGCAGTGGTAAAGGTATAGTTGTTCCTGTGCTTAACTAATTAAGCACTACGCCATGAAGGCGTATGGGGGCGTGGGTGTATAGATCCACATTTTCTTGACCTCGGCACTAGTTGGAGGTGAGTGGTCAGCTTCACACCTCGGCCGGCTTACCCCCGGTACCCATTGGATAGGAGGCTGGGAGGGCCCCAGAGCCGGTGTGGACGACGTGGAGAAGAGAAAAATTTTGACCCTACCGGGACTCGAACTCCGACCTCTTGGTCGTCCAGTCCGTAGCTGCGCTATCCCTGTTCACGTTCTGTTTAGTATTCAAAGAGATGTTATTATATCAATTACATTTTTGTTTATGTAATATTCTAAATCCGACTGCAATCGATGGTTTTCACTGACATGTGAAATGCACATATCATATATCGGCGTGTTTCTCGATACGTAACGATGTAAAAGGCGCAGTTACTTAAGATTATCGACCCACCTGATGTGTTTCTTCATGGTGAAAATCGATGTGTTGTCCGATGTTGCTTTCGGACCTACCTTTTGTGTTGCTTAATGATGAGGACTGATGTGTTCTCCAACGCTGAACATTTTGACTCACCTTTGCGTATCCTCATTGAAACATTTTATACATCAAATTCAAAGCACAGT
>NW_019725472.1:1071-4604 GCF_002891405.2 Cryptotermes secundus | reverse complement strand
GATTTACTGCGAGTACCCAACCCCATCCTCCTGCGGACGGGCCCTCAATCGCTAAAGGTTCCGTACGGCACTGTTTTGGTGTTAACGATACTGTCTGTGCGGAGCTCCTCTTGCCACGGTGCCTGGTTCGATGTCTCCTTCGGATGAACGCTGTCTTCACTTCAGAATGGCACAACACTGTCACAAGCACTTTGTGAGCCGTCGAAATCACACACACACACGCATGAGCTGTCGGTAATTGTGTCAACATCGCTACCGTAAACACACGACCAAAATTTGTCACAAGTCGTGACAATTTACCTCATAATTTGAAATTATTCGACAAAAAAATGTTTTCACGTTTGTCAGCTCGCGATATAGGCGAATGCGTTTAGCTAGATTTCATTGTTTAGTGCGATGCCGTAGCCACTCTCCTAACGTTCTCATCTTAACCTGAATTCATGGTGTCAGAAAACACTCTAGAGACTACACCAACACGCTGTTACGTAACTCAGTGCGCGAATAGCTTTCATATCAAAGTGATGGCCACGTGTTGCCAATTATACCTAACAATAAAAATATTCTGTGTGCAATAAATTGCTTTCATCTTCTATCAGTACAATGAAAATAGTTGGCCAGATATTCGTAAATACGTGTCGAAGTAAAGTTGTAACCAAAATTTAACTAGCTCAGTATTCTGCTGCAGTGTGCCAGGGTGCGACACACAGTACATACGAATAATATAATATCAGGTTACTATTTAGATATGTTATATACTCTTTTCATATAAAGCAGCCATGTTTTTGACCGTTTTGTATGTTTCTGTCAGTGCATTACAATAATTACATTGCAGTAATTTGAAGACAAAGTCGAAAAGGAAAAATTTTGACCTGACATTACACTTCATTAATTTTCTTACTTGCAGTTTCATGACACACATCAAACGGTTTCCCGAACATGGGAATGGCAGATAAGTCAAAAAGATTACAATGGGCTGGCCATGTAGCTAGGATAGGTAAACATGGTGTGAACTGCTGCGGGGATAGATTTTGGAAAGTAGACAAAGAAAGGCGAGAGGATGATATTAAAACTAATCTTACTGAAGCAGTCTGAGTTCAAATTCCCGTTAATACTACAACTGCTAAGAAATAATTATGTGGACACATGATTCGTCCCACTTACACTTAGTGGAGTAGAGTTGGAATTTCACTCCCTGTCCCTACGCTCTGCTATTCCGCTTAAATTACTATTCTTATAGTATATAATTCATCTATTATATAAAAAAGTAAAGCTATCCCTGTAACAGGCCGTGGAGGCCCATTGGGTTGTGAGACGTCGAGGCTCCACCATTATCTAGACAATCGGCTCACAGATGGCGGTAAGGTTGTAAGCCTTACGCGCCGGCCTCGCTTTACTACCCAGGAAAATTATTTATTTAATTCCTGCTACTCACTTCTGTTAAGAGGCTGAGTAAACCCCAGGGCCATAGTGCGACTGGAAGGATTAGGTCAATTGAAAAAAATCCAATGACCTCATCGGGACTTGAACCCGCGACATTTTAATTATACATATTATTTCCTAGCCCTACTTATTACTATTAATTTAACTTCCTTCGCGCATTCTTTCTTATCACGTTCATCAACTTATACATATAATCATAAATATATATAATTCTATTTTCTGCTATTTCCCCTCTATTCTTTCACCCTCCTGCAGTAAAGTAAAGTAAAGTAAAGTAAAGTAAAGTAAAGCNNNNATTTCTGTTAGAGGCTGAGTAACCCCCAGGGCCTAGTGCGGCCGGAAGGATTAGATCAATTGAAAAAAATCCAATGACCTCATCGGGACTTGAACCCGCGACATTTTAATTATACATATTATTTCCTAGCCCTCCTTATTACTATTAATCTAACTTCCTTTACGCATTCTTTCTTATCACGTTCAACTTATACATATAATCATAAATATATATAATTCTATTTTCTGCTATTTCCCCTCTATTCTTGCACCCTGATGTACCCATAACATCTATTACTAAGCCTCTTGGCTAGAGCCTCCTCATCGCATCTGCGTCGCCAGTGGGGCAGATCACCCGATTCGGCGTTTCTGTGAGCCCCCCTGTGGGCTCGCTACGTGTCTTCTGCATCACACTGTGCCTCTCCTGGTTTGCCCTGAGCATACTCCTCCTCCTTTCCCACGTCTCTCACTCGCAGTGGCACTGCAAACTTCGGTTTCTTTCTCTCTCGCTTTCGTCGCAGCTTCGTGTTACAGCTTTCGCTTCGTAACGTCCCTCAAATAAAGGCCACGACAGTCGAGGCTTGGGGAAACATGTGGAGACTGATATGAAGACATGAACTGGAGGATAATATTAAAGTGGATTTTATAGAAACAGGTAGTGAAGATATGAATTTTATCAAATGAAAGGGCTTGTTTCGTATCAGTTGCCGAAGACATGCAACGCTGGATGACAGTGGAGAAGGGAGATATTTGTGAGAGCCAAACACAAACTGCACGCCAGTCGGGGCTACAACTGTGAATTAATGTTCTGGCATATCTGATGAAAACCAGCAGAAACAGCCGTTGCTAGGAAACGGTTTTGTAACACGCAACAATATCAGAGCCATCGCTAAGCAACGATTTAACACGTAACATAGCAGTGTTGTTTTCTATGCAGATCGCGTGGATATCGACGTCACCAAACAATAGGACTGTTGGAAGTGGCGTTTTCTGTATGGTCCGTGTCAATGCTATATAACGAGGACCAGCAAGACCGTAACTGTTAAAGGTAACAAATATCTGGTCATGAGCCCCACATGGGGCTCGACACCAAGACTTACTGACTGACTGATCGTCAGTCGCAATGTGACTTGGACTTGGATTACGAGACGGAAGTTAGGCCGAGAACAGAGGGAGGCACTGGAAGCCGCTACCAAGCAACATAACTGAGAACACTATAATCAATATGTGATGGTGATCTGTGAAGTGTAGTCCAATAAGTCCAAACCCCGTCTATGGTCACTCAATGACGAGACATTAACTTGACTGAAGCGAATGCTGACAGCATAAGCTGAAGAAAGTCGTGGCAACCCTCACCACGACAGATAACGCATTGTGTACAGGAAGGTCGCATTCATTAACATTTCGTTGCAAAGTATAAATAATTCTCATCGAAGAAAATAAAGAGAAACACAAATAAAACAAAGAATTCTGTAGGAGGACATGTCTTCCGTCTGTATGTCACGCCTAACAACGTCGGTTTCTTCCGTTAATGTAACAAAAATTTGTATTCAAAATTATTTTTATGAAACTGCTTTCTGCTCACAGGTGCTTTTACTTAGTTCCCGAAAGAGCACACTACCGAAACAGCAGTTCGAATATCGCTGTCTGTGAGGACCTAAATTCAGAATTTATGACGGAGGACATACTGATGCGCCGCAATCTCAGGGAAACTTGTTACAGGGACTTTGGGCCGCACTGGATCTTCCAAGAAACGGCCGCCTCTCTTGGATCTGCAGCTTCCAAGGATGGGACGTCTCCTTTCGGATCCTGATTGGCCA
>NW_019725472.1:0-627 GCF_002891405.2 Cryptotermes secundus | reverse complement strand
GGTTTGACCCTGATCTGGGTGGATGGAAACGAAGCACGAAAGCCGGTATAGAGAACTGAGGTTGGAAAACAAAGTCTGTAGGTGGTCAGACATCTGAGACAATATCCGTTAACAGATTCTGATGAAACTTCGCACTGGGAGCTCTTATTGCACCGGACATATTAAACTACTTTGGGCAGTCTGGGCTAACGTTTAAGAAATTCAGTTCGTCGAAATATTTGACTTGTCAGGTAATTAGCAATATTATTATCTCATATGAAGCTTAGGTCTGTCCAATTAAAAAAAATCATAAGTAACGAAAAGGTAAAAACAACAGAAAAAACCCAGAAGAAATGGAAATTAGTATTTTCCGAATTATCCGGGATGTAATTCTCTTACGAAGGAGAAGGCCGGTAAGTGTAGAAGCTGAACTGTATCTAAATCGTGGCAAGCATCAAACAGAAGACATCAGCTGTACAAATGCATTTCATGACATGCAGACAGCAAGCTAAGGCATTTTCGGGCGGAACAAACAACGATAGAACCACAGATCTTAGAATCAGGAATATGGCTCTCTCTCTGACGTCACAGTACCATCCAAACATTTATAAACATTTCTGCAATTCCCTCACAAAACTCACACTGCGA
>NW_019725471.1:0-1075 GCF_002891405.2 Cryptotermes secundus | reverse complement strand
CTGCATTACATTGCATGGTTGATATATTGGTATTCATTTGCAAGACAACTGTGATGTGTAATATTTAGAGAACGAGGAAAATTCGTTCATTTCCTTAGAGGCACTAATAAAATTATCAGAACTGATGGTTTACATTATTTATTATTTTTCCCTATGTTTTTTTAGGTATTTTTGTTTATTGCTAGTGGGGTGAAACTAAGTCCCTTGCACTGCGGCCACTTCAGGCCTATTGTACCAGCCCCAGATGATAGGTGAGGATGACTGTGGAGCAATTGGTGGAATGACGATTGGCAAGGGAAACCAGAGTACTCGGAGAAAACCTGCCCCAGCGCCACTTTGTCAACCACAAATCCCACTTGACCAAACCCAGGATCAAATCTCAGCTGCCGCGGTGGGAAGCCAGTGACTAACCACTTCAGCTATGGTGCTGCCTGTTTTTTTAGGTAAGTTGAAAGCTTAGGCAAAGAGCTACACAAATTGTTTAGTTATATGTCTGTATCTTTTCTTAGGCTGTGAAAAGACTCCAAGAACGCAATCATTTGACTGAAAGTGACGCACGATCACGAATAGCCACGCTGCCCAGCAACACAGAATTAGCAAAAGCTCATGTTGTGGTGTCCACGTACTGGAGCACTACATACACTCAGAAACAAGTGGAAAAGGCATGGAGAGCATTGCAGTTCTACCTGACCGACAGTTCCAAGTTATGAAACTTCAAAGAAGATTATATTGTGCCATTTTTGTTGCTGTGATATCAGAAGAGAGTGTTTTTCTTTCAATTTCTTATGCACATTTGTTACATACTCATTATATATTCTCCCATTTTATAGCCTGGATGACAGTTTTCATTCAGTTAATCCTGAATGTGCCAATTGAGTTTCTTGTGTCTGTGAAGGTTACTCTGTTCTGGTATGTGATGCCATATAGCCCTGGTATAGATATAACCAATGTTTCAGAGGAACTTGCTACCTCTAATTTCAGCCTAGCTTCTTCCTATCCACAATTGGAGCTGTCTTCATAGCCACAGGAACCCATTACATTTATGTAGCTGCCATTGGTGGTTTACTACATTACT
>NW_019725470.1:0-683 GCF_002891405.2 Cryptotermes secundus | reverse complement strand
CTAGTTTTGCGCTTCAATCTTGTTAGTTTTGCGTTGATAGCTTGATAGCTTTGCGTTGCTAAGTTGTTAGATTTACGTTCTAACTTGCTAGCTTTGTGTTGCTAGCTTGCTATCTTTGCGTTGCTAGCTTGCTAGCTTTCCTCTGCTAGCTTGCTAATTATGCGGTGCTAGCTTGCCAGCTTTGGGTTGCTATCTTGCCAGGTTTGGGTTTCTAGCGTGACAGGTTGCGTTGCAACCTTGCCATTTTTGCGTTGCTACCTTGCTATCATTACGTTGCTAGCTTGCCAGCTTTCCGTTGCTATCTTGCCAGCTGTGCGTTTCTAGCTTGCTACCTTTGCGTTTCTAGCTTGGTAGCTTTGCTTCGCTAGCTTGCTAGCCTTGCGTTGCTAGCTTGCTATCTTTGGGTTGCTAGCTTGGTAGCTTTGCGTTGCTAATTTCCTATTTTTGCGTTGCTAGCTATGCGTTGCTACTTTGCTATCTTGCTATATTTGCGTAGAGTAGCTTGCTAGTTTTGCGCTGCTACTTTGCTATCTGGCTAGATTTGCGTAACAAGCTTGCTAGAGCTTCATTATTACCTTGGTAGATTTGCGTTGCTAGCTTGCCAGAATTGCGTTGCTAGCTTGCCAGCTATGCGTTGCTAGCTTGTCGGGTTTGCTTTTCTAATTTGCCAGCTTTGCGTTGTT
>NW_019725469.1:0-971 GCF_002891405.2 Cryptotermes secundus | reverse complement strand
GCAAGCTATCTAGGCAAAGCAAGCAAGCAAGAAACGCAAAGCTAGCAAGCTAAACACGCAAATCTAGGAAGCTAGCAACGCAAAGCTGGCAATCTAGCAACGCAAGCTGTCAAGCCAGCAAAGCAAAGCTAGCAATCTAGCAACGCAAAGCTGGCAAGCTAGCAACGCACACTTGGCAAGCTAGCAACGTAATGGTAGCAAGTTAGCAACGAAAAGCTGGCAAGCTAGCAACACATACCTAGCTAGCTAGCAACGGGAAGCTAGCAAGCTAGCAACACAAAGCTAGCAAGCTAGCAACGCAAAGGTGGTAAGCTCGCAAATAAAAGCTGGCAAGATTGCAACCCCTACCTAGCAAGCAAGCAACGGGAAGCTAGCAAGCTAGCAAAGAAAAGATAGCAAGCTAGCAACGCAAAGATAGCAAGGTAGCAACGCAAATAAAGCAAGCTAGAACGCAAATCTACGAAGCTTGAAACGCAAAGCTACTAAGAAAGTAACGCAAAACTAGCAAGCTAGTAACGTAAAGCAAGCAAGCAAGCAACGCAAAGCTAACAAGATAGCAAAGAAAAATTACCAAGCTAGCAACACAAAATTTGCAAGCTAGCAACGGAAATCTAGCAAGCTAGCAACGCAAACTAGCAAGATAGCAACGCAAAACTAGCAAGTTAGCAACGCAAATCTAGCAATCTAGCGAGCTAGTAACTCAAAGATAGCAAGCTATAAACGGCAGGCTAGCAAGGTTGCAACAAAAAGCTTGCAAGCTAGCAACGCAATGCTAGCAAGCTAGCAACGGAAAAGTAGCAACCTAGAAACGCATTGCTAGCAAGCTAGCAACGCAAAACTAGCAAGCAAGCAATGCAAAGCAAGCAACCAAGCAAACCAAAACTAGCAATCTAGAAACGCAAAGCTATCAAGCTAGTAACGCAAAAATAGCAAAGTTAGCAACGCAAAACTACCATGCAAGAAACGAAAAG
>NW_019725468.1:182149-183256 GCF_002891405.2 Cryptotermes secundus | reverse complement strand
GAAAAGTTTGAAGTCGGTCACATTTTATTTATTGATCTTAGATTCGAGATTCTCGAGGGGTGAATATATAGAGTAGGCCCACAGTCTTCTGGAATATGATTTAATGTATTTTGACGGAAGTGTAGCCTCCCCAAATAAGTAAATTCGTCAAAATTCTGAAGTAACGAGGGCGGACATGTTCTCTCCACTATGCATTCACTTTGTACTTTTTATATAAAAACTGCGAGCCGCGCAATCGCGTAGTTGGTTGAGGCACTATGCTACAAACCGGAAGATCACAGGTTCGATTCCCGATGAAGTCGTTGGATTTTTCAGTTGACGTAATCCTTACAGCCGCACTGTGACCCTGGGTCGACTCAGCTTCTAACAGAAATGAGTACCAGGAATCTTCCTGGGACTAAAAAGTGGCCGGCGCGTAAGGCTAACAATCTCACCTCCATCTGTGAGCCGATTGTCTAGAAAATGTGAAAACCTGAACGTCTCGCAATCCTATGAGCCCCAACGGCTTGTTACAGATAGCTTTACCTTTCATATATAGAAAATGCATAAGAATACTAGGATTGTTCAAATGAAACCCGCTCTTGTGTCGTTCTGATCGAACCAGTGGAGGCCGTTAAAAATAGTCCCTGTGGACATTGAGGTAGGCACCTCATTGGCCCCCGGCCGATAGATCCCCTCTGCAAAGAGTCGTTGCTGGAACCAATGCACCACTACCGCCTTGTCGTATTTATCCCATCCGAATATACGCGCCCTCACGATAGCTGCCCCTCCACATGTGGCCCGCGATGTCCGGGACACGCTGCACCACCCCCCCATACAGCTCGGACCTGTCGCCGTGAGTTCGGCCCTCACAAGAGACCATTAAAGGTACGCGGATGAAGACATCAAGGTCGCGGAGTGGTTCCATCGGGAGCCCAGGGAGTTCTTTGCTGAGTGGGTCCCTCGGCTGGTGCATCACGTCTTCTCGAATGTGTCGCGATAAAATCTGGTTATCTTGATCCTGAGATTTGTCGTGGTTTGCCTCAGCCCCGGCACGCAAATGCCGATGTAGTACAGCAGATCAAGTCATGAACACCGTCCACATTCTTCTCAAGTCATCATAAAGCC
>NW_019725468.1:180139-180921 GCF_002891405.2 Cryptotermes secundus | reverse complement strand
CCTCGCTTCAAAAGAAAGCGCCCCGGACTGGGGTGCCGAATCTCACTCGGTATAGCGACGTGCTACGAACTTGAGATCATGTGACTGTGACTGCGAATGGTGTCATAATTGTTGACACGAAACTACGCAACAATGCAGTTCACAGTTGTAGTTACATTGTTGCGTGACACGTTAATGTGAACAGAAGAGCGGCATGGGGTAGACTGTAGGGGGGGTAGGAAGGGCGCCTAGTTACTCTGTACTGTGGCGCTGGCTCTCATGAGTCAGCTTCACGCTTCGGCAGATTTTCCCCTTGGCTGGTTATTTTATGACGTCAGTATCTATACAATATGGCGTCAGATGTTGGGATGGTTAATAAATGATGAATTTGAAAGGATTTGGAAGGAGGCGGTCGTGGCCTAATTCAGGTACTATCCCCGTAATTATCTGGAAGGCCTGAGGAAAGCCACACAAGAAGACACAGAATCGCCGGTGTAATGTCTGACATTCGAACCGAAGATCTCCCAGCTACAAGTCTTCTTAAGTTGGTCATTTAATGAGAACTGGTAGGAGAAACCGACGTTTCGGTGAAATTTATTGCAATTAGCGTTAGGGTAGAAGAGTAGGCCCTGTAAATAAGAAATTCTGAACAACAGTAATGTTATTCTTAGCACCCCTCCCCAGTAACCTAAATAAACTTTTGTTATTCTCTGCGACGTAGGCCAATCGATTGTTTGTAACAGTTGAAATAGCAGTATCGATTTTGCAGAACCCTAATATCGAATCATCATAGCTTGTTTCCC